>NC_057813.1:690995013-691249120 GCF_018294505.1 Triticum aestivum
AGGGAGGGTGGAGGGGGCGGCGGGTAGGGTGGAGGCGCGACGGCGGTGTAGGGTTGTGAGGGAGGGAGGGAGGCGGCGGCGCGGGACAGCGGTTGCGGCAGCGGCCTGGGGAGGCGACGGCGGCGCGGCTAGGGGTGGGGATCGAGGTTTAGCTGATACCATGTAGAGGAATAGGATGCAACTCTTAATGTATTGATAGGTGCATATGCACAAGTATATATAGTACATAGGGCAAGTCATATCCTCAATTATACACAAGGAGGAGACTTGGAGTACAAGAATACATGTGCTAAATACATATCTCAACATTATTTATTCACAATTTTTTTACATTGAAGATCAACTTTTTTAAAAAAAATTGAATTTTTTCAAAATCGATGAACTTTTGTCTCCGCAAACTTCTCTTCAAAATCCACAAACATTTTTCAAATTCATGTTTTTTTCTTCAAAATCCATAATTATTTTTAAATTTTGAAGTTTTTTTCAAAATCGATGATGTTTTCTAAACTTGTGAACATTTTTAAAATTTTTGAATTTGTTGAAATACATGAATTTTTCTGAACTTGTGAACTTTAATCGAATTCATGAACCTTTTTCAAATTTCTGATTTTTTTGCATATTTTCACAAAGGTAAGGATTGAACAGCTTAACTGGTCAATGGTTGACCGCTCAACTGGTCAAACATCGATCGAGCGAATCAAGCAGAGGGGTTGCACCCTGGCGAGCGACCACATACCTGTGGATGGACATGGACCGGCCCATGACCGCGGTGTGTGTGGGCGCCAGTTTGGCTCTCCGGCGCCTGAAGCGCTGACGAGGAGCACTCTACGGATCGGCCATTCGTATGGAATGTGCATAATACCTTTTTTAGATGAAGTGTGCATAATGCTAGCTTGGATGCCAGGCCGTGAATCTTGAGCCCCCTATCACCAGCCTACATAACGTTCTCATGGGTGCTCATCCGCTGAAAATGCACTTTGACGTCGCCATTGCTACTACTCCCTCTGCATCACAATACTTGTCGCTGGGGAACCAAACTTGTTACCCCAGCAACAAATACTTTGGTACGGAGGGAATAGAAAGGTACTCGTTGTACGCATCCAGGTCCATACTCGACTACTGGTACTACTTCTCTTAAAACATGACTGTTTAAAACTGCACCTAACACTGGCTGTCGCCCAAGCTTTCCGCTCTCCCATATGATATTATTGTCGGCAACCAGATGAGTGGAGATCCGTCCCTGTCATTTTCATTAATTAGTTGTAGGTTATCGTACGGGCTACTAGTTTGAATTGACATGTGACCATCTCATCCGAGTCATGTGTGAAGGCAAAAAATCTTCGTGACTGTTGGCGAAGGTATGCGCTAGTATTATCATCGTGCTATCTTTACAAAGCTGCCGCGGTTGGCGTCCGGCCTGTAGCAGTTCGTTCGTCCCCTTCGATCCTGAGATGAGTGAATGAGATCCATGAGACCAGTTCAAACTTCCACGGGCCACTCAACTTGTCCGCTTGGTCTCTAGTCCGCGTGCGGCGACTTGTGGTGGTGTCCACCGGCGGCGGGCTTGAAATCTCGATTTGCTACAGCCAACAGATCTCCCTTGCACAAAGCTTCCTCCTTCCCAAACACCAACAAGCCCGGGAATGGCCTCTCGCCCCCCTCCCGCGACGCTCCCGCGGGCGTCCAGGAGGCAACCCTAGCGCTGCCGACGCCACCCCCCTCCTTCTCTCCCTCCTCCCTCGCCGCCGCCGGGGGCACGAGCGGGCGAAGCCCGGTCGTCGCTGGCGGCGGCAGGGCCCTTTCGTCTCCTTGCGCGGGAGGTGCGACGCGGGCCGGATCTCGCCGGCTGAGACGGTGCACTCGATGTCGGGCGTAGCGGCGTGGCGGCGCTCCGGAGTGGGCCAGCGACGGTGGCGTGGCGTCGGGCGACAGGTGGCATGGTGGTGGTGCAGGTCGGCGGGTGGTGTCGGTGGCGGCCGCCTCGCAGCAGCGCCTCGGCGCCACTTCTGGCGCTGCGGGTCGCGGGCGACCGGGTCACAGGTGGCCCCTCTCGCCATGGTTCTCTGGTGGAGGGGCGGCGCGGCAGCGGTGGAGGTTCGAGGCCCCGTCCAGCCGGGCCCTTGCGGCTGGACAGCGGCGCTCGGCGCGGGAGGCCCTCCCTGGTGACCTCATGGCTGCGATGTCGGCAGGTCCGTGCTCCCTCCTTGCTACGTCTTGAGCTTGCGTTGGTTTTCCTTGAAGAGGAAAGGATGATGCAGCAGAGTAGCATAAGTATTTCCCTCAGTTTTTGAGAATCAAGGTATCAATCCAGTAAAAGCCTCCTCAAAAGTCTCACGCACCTACACAAACAAACAAAGATCTCGCAACCAACGCAATAAAGGGGTTGTCAATCCCTTCACGACCACTTGCGAAAGTGAGATCTGATAGAGATAGTATGATAAGATAAATATATTTTTGATATTTTATAATATAGATGCAAAATGTAAAGATGTAAATAAAAGTAGATTGAAAGCTTATATGATAAAAGGTAGACCCGGGGGCCATAGGTTTCACTAGAGGCTTCTCTCAATATAGCATAAGTATTACGGTGGATGAACAAATTACTGTCGAGCATTTGATAGAAAAGCGAATAATTATGAGATTATCTAGGCATGATCATGTATATAGGCATCACGTCGGCGACAAGTAGACCGACTCCTGCCTGCATCTACTACTATTACTCCACACATCGACCGTTATCCAGCATGCATCTAGAGTATTAAGTTCATAAGAACAGAGTAACGCATTAAGAAAGATGACATGATGTAGCGGGATAAACTCAAGCAATATGATATAAACCCCACCTTTGTATCCTCTATGGCAACAATACAATACGTGCCTTGCAACCCTTTCTGACACTGGGTAAGGACACCGCAAGATTGAACCCAAAGCTAAGCACTTCTCCCATGGCAAGAAAGATCAATCTAGTAGGCCAAACCAAACTGATAATTCGAATAGACTTGCAAAGATAACTCAATCATACATAAAAGAATTCAGAGAAGATTCAAATATTTCTCATAGATAAACTTGATCATAAACCCACAATTCATCGGATCTCGACAAACACACTGCAAAAAGATTTTACATCGAATAGACCTCCACAAGAGAGGGAGAGAACATTGTATTGATATCCAAAAAGAGAGAAGAAGCCATCTAGCTAATAACTATGGACCCAAAGGTCTGTGGTAAACTACTCACAACTCATCGGAGGGGCTATGGTGTTAATGTAGAAGCCCTCCGTGGTCGATTCCCCCTTCGGCGGAGCGCCGACGAAGGCTCCAAGATGGGATCTCGCGGATACAGAAGATTACGGCGGTGGAAATTGTTTTTCATTGGCTTCCTGGATGTTTTCGGGGTACGTGGGTATATATAGGAGGAAGAAGTACGTCGGTGGCTGCTCGTGGGGCCCAGGAGACAGGGGCGCGCCCAGGAGGGGTGGGTGCGTCCTCCTATCTCCTGGCCGCCTCGTTTGCGTCTTGACTTGCACTCCAATTCTCCGGATCACGTTCGTTCCAAAAATCATGCTCCCGAAGGTTTCATTCCGTTTGGACTCCGTTTGATATTCCTTTTCTTCGAAATACTGAAATAGGCAAAAAAAACAGCAATACGGGATGTGCCTCCGGTTAGTAGGTTAGTCCCAAAAATGATATAAATATGTAAAATAAACCCATAAACATCCAAAAGGGGTAATATAATAGCATGGAACAATCAAAATTATAGACACGTTGGAGACGTATCAAGCATCCCCAAGCTTAATTCCTTCTCGTCCTCGAGTAGGTAAATGATAAAAACAGAATTTTTGATGTGGAATGCTACCTAGCATAATTCTCAATGTAATTTTCTTTATTGTGGCATGAATGTTCAGATCCAAATGATTCATAATAAAAGTTCATATTGATAAAAGAAATAGTAACACTTCAAGCATACTAATCAAAGCAATCATGTCTTCTCAAAATAACATGGCTAAAGAAAGTTCATCCCTATAAAATCATATAGTTAGGCTATGTTTCATTTTCATCACACAAAATACTCCCATCAAGAACAACCCCGGTTTCAGCCAAGCAATTGGCTCATACTTTTTAACGCGCTTCAGCCTTTTTCAACTCTCACGCAATACATGAGCATGAGCCATGGATATAGCACTATGGGTGGAATAGAATATTATGATGGAGGTTGTGTGGAGAAGACAAAAAAGAAGAAAGTCTCACATTGACGAGGATAATCAACGGGCTATGGAGATGCCCATCAATTGATGTCAACATGAGGAGTAGGGATTGCCATGCAACGGATGCACTAGAGCTATAAATGAATGCTCAACAAAAGAAAACTAGTGGGTGTGCATTCAACTTGCTTGCTCACGAAGACCTATGGCATTTGAGGAAGCCCATCGTAGGAATATACAAGCCAAGTTCTATAATGAAAAATTTCTACTAGTATATGAAAGTGACAACATATGAGACTCGCTATATGAAAAACATGGTGCTAATTTGAAGCACAATATATGAGACTCACTACATGAAGAACATGGTGCTACTTTGAAGCACAAGTGTGGAAAAAGAGATAGTAACATTGCCCCTTTTATTTTTTTTTATTTTTTTATTTTTTTCTTTTTCTTCTTTTTTTCTTTTCCCTTTTTTTCTTTTTTTGGGCATTTTTTCTTTCTTTTGGCCTTTCCTTTTTTTTCTTTGGGACAATGCTCTAATAATGATGATCATCACACTTTTATTGATTACAACATAGGAATTACAACTCGAAACTAGAACAAGATATGACTCTATATGAATGCCTCCGGCGGTGTACCGGGATGGTGCAATGAATCAAGAGTGACATGTATGAAAATTATTCATGGTGGCTCTGCCACAAATACGATGTCAACTACATGATCATGCAATGGCAATATGACAAAAGTAATGTATGTCATGATGATGATGAACGAAACGGTGGAAAGTTGCATGGCAATATATCTCGGAATGGCTATGGAAATGGCATGATAGGTAGGTATGGTGGCTGTTTTGAGGAAGATATAAGGAGGTTTATGTGTGATAGAGCGTATCGTATCACGGGGTTTGGATGCACCGGCGAAGTTTGCACCAACTCTCAAGGTGAGAACGGGCAATGCACGGTACCGAAGAGGCTAGCAATGGTAGAAAGGTAAAAGTGTGTATAATCCATGGACTCAACATTAGTCAAAAGAACTCATATACTTATTGCAAAAGTTTTATTAGCCCTCGAAGCAAAGTACTACTATTCATGCTCCTAGGGGGGAGGTTGGTAGGAGTTAACCATCGAGCTCTCCCGACCTCCACTCAAGGGAAGGCAATCAAAAGAGCACTTCATGCAATAAATTTTTTACACAACTTTTACCATATGTGCATGCTACGGGACTTGCTAACTTCAACACAAGCATTCTTTAAATTTATAATCACCCAACTTGCATGACTTTAATATCACTACCTCCATATCTCAAAACAATTATCAAGTATCAAATTGATCATAACATCCAATTCACTTCCTATGATAGTTTTTATTATACCCAACTTGGATGCCTACCATTCTAGGACCAATTTTATAACCATAGCAAATACCATGCTGTTCTAAAAGACTCTTAACATAATATAAGTGATGCATGAGAGACTAGCAATTTCTACAAAATTAAGCCACCGCCGTGCTCTAAAATATATAAGTGAAGCACTAGAGCAAAAACTATCAAGCTCAAAAGATATAAGTGAAGCACAAAGCATATTCTAACAAATTCAATCAAGTAGGCTTCTCCCAAAAGGTTTGTACAGCAAGGATCATTGTGGTAAACTAAAAATCAAAGACTAAAATAATACACGACGCTCCAAGCAAAACACATATCATGTGGCGAAAAAAATATAGCTCCAAGCAAAGTTACCAATGAACGAAGACGAAAGAGGGGATGCCTTCCCGGGGCATCCCCAAGCTTAGGCTTTTGGCTATGCTTGAATATCTTGGGGTGCCATGGGCATCCCAAAGCTTAGGCTTTTGCCACTCCATATTCCATAGTCAATCAAAGCTTTACCCAAAACTTGGAAACTTCACAACACAAAACTCAACAGGAAATCTTATAAGCTCCGTTAGTGAAAGAAAATAAAACCACCACATAAGGTACTGTAATGAACTCATTATTTATTTATTTTGGTGTTAAACCTACTTTATTCCAAGTTCTCTATGGTTCATACCACTTAATATTAGCCATAGATGCATCAAAATAAGCAAACAACACACGAAAGGCAGAATCTGTCAAAAACAGAACAATCTGTAGCAATCTGTAACTAACGCAAACTTATGGAACTCTAAAAATCCTACCAAAATAGGAAGTCCTGGACAATTTGTCTATTGATCAGAACCAAAAATAATCAACGCAAAAGCACGTTTCTGTGATTTAACAAAACTACATTTGTGCGCGCAAAGTTTCTGTTTTTCAGCAGAATCAAATCAACTATCATCATAGGTTATCCTATAGGTTCTACTTGGCACAAACACTAATTAAAACATAAAACATCTAAACAGAAAGTAGATGCAAAAATTTATTACTAAACAGAAACAAAAACGAAAAATACAAATAAAATTGGGTTGCCTCCCAACTAGCATTATCGTTTAACGCCCCTAGCTAGGCATAAAAGCGAAGATAGATCTAAGTAGTGCCATCTTTGGCACTCAATTCATAGGTAGCTCGCATGATAGATTCATAAGGTAATGTGAATTTATTTCTTGGAAAGTGCTCCATGCCTTTATTTAATGGAAATTGGAATCTAATATACCCTTCCTTCATATGAATAATCGCGCCAATCGTTCTAAGGAAAAGTCTACCAAGAATAATAGGGCAAGAAAGATTGCAATCTATATCAAGAACGATAAAATCTACGGGCACCAAATTTCTATCAGCAACAATGAGAACATCATTGATCCTTCCATTGGCTTTTTAATGGTGGAATCCGCAAGGTGCAAATTTAAAGAGCAATCATCAAGATGATGGAAACCTAGATTATCACATAAAGTTTTCGGAATCGTGGAAACACTAGCACCCAAATCACACAAAGCAAAACACTCATGATCTTTAATTCTAATATTTATAGTAGGTTCCCACTCATCATTAAGTTTTCTAGGTATAGAAACTTCCAAATTAAGTTTTTCATCATAAGATTGCATCAAGGCATCAATGATATGTTTGGTAAAAGCTTTATTTTGACTATAAGCATGAGGAGAATTAACAACGGATTGCAACAAGGAAATACAACCTTCTAAAGAACAATTATCATAATCAAATTCCTTGAAATCCAAGATAGTGGGTTCAATACTATTTAAAGTCATGACCTCTCCAATCCCACTTTTACCAAATTTAGCATCAAGATCTAAAAATTCTGAATTCTTGGGACGCCTTCTAAATAAAGTTGACTCATCTCCAGTCCCATTATTATCAAGATTCATATTGAAAAACAAAGATCTAATAGGAGACACATCAATAACTTTAAGATCTTCATCATTATTTTCATTGAACTTTTCTGGTTTGGCAGCCATCTTATTGACTAAGGTGGCTTGCTTATCAGAAATTTGGGCTATGGCCTTCTCAAGCCAGATAATCTGAGAGTTCACACCATAAAATTCTTTATTCATATCATCAAGCTCCTTATTCATAAACCCCAAAAAACCTTTTTGTTCTTTAAGCTCTTTCTGAAGAAATTATTATGCTCAAATTGCAAATTTATAAAACTTCTAATATTTGATTCAATCTCTTCCAACCTTCTAAGAAGGAGGTCGGTACTCTTAGGCAAAGCCATAAGGACAAACAGGCACACAAGCAAACATAAAGAGGCAAACGAAAAAGAGAGAGAGAGATTGGGAACGAGAGGACAAATAAAATGGCAAGGGCGAAGTGAGGGAGAGGAAAACGAGAGGCAAATGGCAAATAATGTAAATGCGAGGGAGATGAGTTTGTGATGGGTACTTGGTATGTCTTGACTTGAGCGAAGACCTCTCCGACAACGGCGCCAGAAATCCTTCTTGCTACGTCTTGAGCTTGCGTTGGTTTTCCTTGAAGAGGAAAGGGTGATGCAGCAGAGTAGCGTAAGTATTTTCCTTAGTTTTTGAGAACCAAGGTATCAATCAAGTAGGAGGCTCCTCAAAAGTCCCACGCACCTACACAAACAAGCAAAGAACTCGCAACCAACACAATAAAGGGGTTGTCAATCCCTTCACGGCCACTTGCGAAAGTGAGATCTGATAGAGATAGTATGATTAGATAAATATATTTTTGGTATTTTATAATATAGATGCAAAAAGTAAAGATGCAAAAAAAAGTAGATTGAAAGCTTATATGATAAAAGGTAGACCCGGGGTCCATAGGTTTCACTAGAGGCTTCTCTCAAGATAGCATAAGTATTACGGTGGGTGAACAAATTACTGTTGAGCAATTGATAGAAAAGCGAATAATTATGAGATTATCTAGGCATGATCATCTATATAGGCATCACGTCCGCGACAAGTAGACAGACTCCTGCCTGCATCTACTACTATTACTCCACACATCGACCGCTATCCAACATGCATCTAGAGTATTAAGTTCATAAGAACAGAGTAACGCATTAAGAAAGATGACATGATGTAGAGGGATAAACTCAAGCAATATGATATAAACCCCATCTTTTTATCCTCGATGGCAACAATACAATACGTGCCTTGCAACCCTTTCTGTCACTGGGTAAGGACACCGCAAGATTGAACCCAAAGCTAAGCACTGCTCCCATGGCAAGAAAGATCAATCTAGTAGGCCAAACCAAACTGATAATTCAAAGAGACTTGCAAAGATAACTCAATCATACATAAAAGAATTCAGAGAAGATTCAAATATTTCTCATAGATAAACTTGATCATAAACCCACAGTTCATAGGATCTCGACAAACACACCGCAAAAAGAGTTTACATCGAATAGATCTCCACAAGAGAGGGGGAGAACATGGTATTGACACTACAAGAATCTGCTACTTTGCCATCTGCCACGGAGGACGGCAAAGGCATGGATGGCGGACGGCAAAGGTCTTTGCCGTCGGCCGCGGACGGCAAAAGTGGACGGCAATGAAAGGGACGGCAAAGAGCTACATTGCCGTCCGCTTCGGGCGGCTGACGACAAAGGGTCCTTTGCCATCAGCTGCCGACGGCAAAGAATGCTGATGGCAATATTTGCGCTGTTACTCCGTCAGGTGGTTAACAGCAAGCCTTTGTCGTCCGCCGCTGTAGGCAAAGTTTTTTTTCCTCTTTGCCGTCTGCCACTGTAGGCAAAGTTTTTTCCTCTTTGCCGTCAGCCACTGTTGGCAAACTGACCAAATAGGTCAGCCTCCCAGGAAGCACAGTTGCCTGCCATGTGGCCTCTTTGCCGTCCGCTGCTGATGGCAAAGAGCCCTTTGCCGTCGGTGGCCGACGGCAAAGAGCCTGCATATTGTCTCTTTTTTCTGTTTTTTTTAAATTCAACAATTTTCACAGCAAATATATATGACATATATAGATATATTTCACAGGGCTATTTAACAACACATAAGTTTCATCGTACATACATATATAGTTCCATCCACTCATACATAGCAAGTTGCACATACACATAAGTTGCAACCATTAGGAGGTTGCACATACATATTACAATGCAAAGTTTCATCAAGATAGCAAGTTCCATCGTAGCATACACATAAGTTGCAACCATTAGAAGAATACTAGAAGAGAATGAAATAAAAAACAAGCACTCCATAGCAAGGTAGCTTCCGAGAAGTGAATGAAATCTGCAAAATGGCAAATAAGAAAGTTAGGAAAAGGTGACTAGGAGAAGAAGACTAGAAGAAGAAGCACGCCATCGTTTGTGAGGTAACTTAGGTGAAATGGATCGTTTATGAGCTAACTTAGGTAAAATGCATCATTTTAGAGCTAATGTAGGTAAAATGGATCGTTTATGAGCTAACTAAGCTAATTATGCCTTTTTTTACATAAGTAAGGTAAGTACATGTCATTATTGAGCAAACCTAGTTAACTAAGCATATTATAACTAACTTAGGTCATTTTGGAGGAAACAAAGCTAAGTAAAGATCGTTTTAGAGTTAACTTAGGTAAAATGGCTGGTTTTGGAGGTCGGTAAGCTTATTAAATCATTTTGCAGGAAAAGAAGCTTACTCTAGCTAGGTCATTAAGGTAAGCATATTGGATGAAATAAAGCTAAGTCTAGGTCTTTATGCATTTGTTAAGCAAAAAACTAGAGGAACTTACCTTGATCATGGAGGTGTGGGAGCGGGCTGGCTCATGCCAGTAGCTGGAGAAGGATCGTGTGATGCTTGTGTGGAGTTACGCTGCACCAAAGATCATTTCCAATGTTTCGTTATCATGATGACACTCAAATGTTAAGACTAGCAAGTAACGCCCATTCAAATTAAACTCACCGTGGTCTCAGGAGCAATCTCTGGATCAATGGCTATGGAGCCATGGGACCTCATCACCTGCTCTGGATTGCTCGGGTTAAACTCCTCCCCTTTCCTCGCCTTCCCCTTGACTTGCTTGTAAGAGGCAGTGTGGGCCATGGCATACAGGTCGTACCCCTCTGGCACCTTATCCGTCTTATTGTAGCATGCCTGAAAGAGAGAAACAAAGTAAATTGGTAATTAAAGGGCTGAAGCTAGCATGATGACTGAATTGCATTAATCATGAAGCAAACCACATTACCCAATTCCGCCCGAACTGATATAAGCTGGAGCTACCTTGATGGTGTGGCACACCTTCAATTTGGGCACGTTTGTCCTTGGCCTCAGTCGGCTCCCCTTCCATCTTTCAACACCTACCATGACAAAGAGTAAACGAAATTAGTACAACATAAAAAAAATACCGACATGAATAATAATATGTATATCACTTAAGTGTATCATCATCAAGTACAACATAAAAAAATTGAATACCTGACACTACTAATAATCTTGATCAGTATCATCAATAAATGCATAATCATCATCATCATCATCATCATCACCTCTTCTTGTTCCGGCTCTTCTTGTTCCTCCTCTGGGGTGATGTGGGATTCACTGTCGCTGTCTACTTCAATGTTTTGGGGTGAAGTATACCGGTTCTTGAAACGCTTTTTGGAAAGACGTGTCTCTTGGAAGAATTCTCCTTCATATGTGTCTGGGTTAATGTGAGGTTCATAATCCTCTTCCTTTGGGGGAGATAGTCTAGCACGTGGCGGCACTTCATAAACGACATCCCAACCTTTCAGATTTGGATTAGTTTGGCAGGCCCAGGGTAGATAGAATACTTGGGTCACCTGTTGAGCCATAATATAGACATCAGGAACATCTAAATGGGTGCTTTGGTTGATTTCAACTAGCCCTATATGTTCATGAGTCCTTCTAGTCTCCTTCGGCTAAAACCAATAACATTTGAAGACTACGACATTCGGTGGCTTTTCACCATAGAATAGAAGTTCATAAATTGCTTCAACTCTCCCATAATACTCGGTACCTCCTTCGCCGATAGCAGATACACAACAATTTGTAGACTTTCGGTCAGCCATAGATAGCTCTTTGCCATATGTACGAAAACGATACCCGTTGATGTCGTATTTGTCAAATGAACGGACCTTATAGTCAAAACCATTAGCGACTTGTCTCAATTCGGCGTCCATAGACTCTGAATTAGCCTACAAGTTTAATATGAAAGGATTGTTGCATCACGCACAAATTAGCGAATGAAATGAAATTGTCTAATATAATTTACCGTTTTTTGAACCAAGAGATGAAACCGGGATAGCCACCTCCTTGCTTTGCGAGAAGCTCATACTCTTCGACGGAATCCTTTTGGATCACCGCTCCATACGAGAATAGGGCGACGTATCGACTGTATGAAATATCCAGGAATAAGAGCAGTTCAAAGGAAATAGAAGTTGTGAAACAATGTACTGAGAACTTACTCGATGTACGGCCGCACTTCTATCAGGTTGGTGAAGATATACAACGAAATGGTCCACCATTCTTCGTTATCCAAAGGTACTGGATTTGAAACACTGGCTGGTGCGAGATTGCCTTTGAATAGGCTGAGGTTGGATCCACCCTTTTTAGGCTCGTCCGCATTGTACCGAGGCTTCGGATTATGCAAATGACGATATTTGGTTTCATAGTGTGCTGTCACGAAGTTTGCCGCCTCCTCAGTGATGAATGCCTCAGCCATAGACGCTTCAATTCTACGTTTATTTTTACATTTTTCTCGAAGCGTCTTCTGCATCCTCTCAGTTGGGTAGCACCAACGATTTTGCACGAGCCCCCCAATCTTGCCTCTGTCGGGAGATGCAAAATCAAATGCTGCATTGGATTAAAGAAGCCCGGTGGAAAGATCTTCTCTAACTTGCAGATCAACTCTGGCGCCAACTCTTCCATTTCTTCTAGCACGCCAGGCGATAGTTCTTTCGCACAAACAACATAGAAGAAATAGTTGAGTTCTGCCAGTACTAGCCATTCATCCTCAGGGATGAAGCCACGCAACATCACCGGCATTACCCGCTCAATCCATATGTGCCAATCATGACTCTTGAGACCAAATATCTTCAATTTATCAAGACTCGCTCCCCTCTTTAGATTCGCTGCATACCCATCGGGGAACATCAACTGCATTTTCACCCACAAGATAATTTCCCTCATAGCTGGCCTTCCAAGATTGAACCATGCCTTTGTCTTCGTCCAGTTCTACTTTCCTTTCGGTTCTTCCATGTTTTGTAACGACCTATCACATAGCGCCTCCAGATCGACTCTAGCCTTAGTATTATGCTTTGACTTCCCATCTATGCTGAACAATGTACCAAAAAGTGCCTCAGCGATATTCTTCTCAGTGTGCATCACGTCGATGTTGTGTGGGCAAAGGAGGTCTTTGAAGTAAGGCAGATCCCATAAGCATGTTTTGTGAGTCCAGGCGTGCTCAAAATTATACCCCTTGAAGTACCCTGGACGCTCTGGATCTGGCTCGAGAGCGTTTAACTGATCCAGGGTCTGTTGGCCTGTCAACGCAGGTGGTGCAGAGTTTTTTACAACTCTACCTCTGATGAAGTTCTTCTTGTCTTTCCTGAACTTATGGCGAGGATCCAGGAACTGTCTATGCATGTCGAAGCAAGAAAACTTGCTTCCGGCCTGAAGCCAACGAAACTCAAGAGCTCCCTTGCATGTGGGGCACGGGAACCTTCCATGCACACACCAGCCAACGAATAGCGCATACGCCGGCAAGTCATGCGTCGAGTACATGTACCAGACACGCATTATGAAGTTTCGTTTGCTATAGGCGTCGTATGTCTTGAACCCATTATCCCAGGCTTCTTGCAATTCGTCCTTAAGTGGCTGCATGTACACATTCATATTTTTCCCCGGATAGTTGGGCCCTGGAATTATCAACGTCAGGAAAATGTTCTTTCTTTGCATAATCTGTCCGGGGGGGGGGGGGGGAGATTGAGTGGAAAGACAAATACGGGCCAACAACTGTATTGGGCTGCCGTCATACCAAACACACTGAACCCATCGGTGCTGATGCCGACTCGAGGATGCCTCGGATCTGCCACTTTGTCAGCATGTAATTCATCAAACCTTTTCAACGCAACACCATCCGATGTGTGTACCATCATCAGTTTCCCATCTGCATCTAGTTCGGTTCTTTTGCCTGTTTTGTGCCATGTCATCTGTTTGGCCGTCTCTTCGACCATGAAAAGACGTTGAAGTCTTGGTATGATTGGCATATACCGAAGAACACTAACAGGGATTGTGGTCTGTATCTTCTCACCCATACCGTTGTCTACCACAATATACCTGGAACACTTGCAAATGGGACAATAGTTCAAGTCCGCATAGTCAAGCCTAAATAAGGCACATCCTTTCTCACAGGCATGTATCTTCTCATAGGGCATCATCAGTGCACGGAGGATTTTGTCCGACTGGTACAGGTTTGCAGGCATTACATGGCCTTTGGGTAGAAAGCGTCCAAATACTGTCATAATTGCGTCATAGCATTCTCTGCCCAAGTTGAACTGAGCCTTCAAAGCCATTACTTGTGAGATGGCATCCAACTGACAAAGCTCAGTGTGCTCGTGGAGCGGACGTTTCGAAGACTCCAACATTTCATTGAAGGCCTTTGCAGATTCCTCCATCTCCTCGTCCGAATCCCGAGCATCATCATAGTCTTACACCATGTTTTCCATCCCGGTACCATGCTTGTCGGTGCGACGATGATCCACGTCAGCTTGGTCACGTTGGGCAGACTCACCATGAAATGTCCACACCGTATAATCGGGCGTAAAACCATTCTTCTGCAGGTGTTTACCCATTTCAGCCTCTGTCCTCTTTTCCCAATTGCCGCATCGGAAACAGGGGCACCAAGTTTTCCTCTGGCCATTTGCAAATGCGGCTTGCACAAACCCCTTGGTTTTTGTGAACCATTCAGCGCTCCATTTGTTCTGACCAGTGTGACCGGTATACATCCACGCACGATCACTCATCTTGACTTTCAGAGCTACTGGACACACAACAATTATATATATAATTCACCATGTATAGATTCATCAGTTGATCTACTTTGTCAATTTTATTACGTTCATGCAACCTACACTCTAATAGGTAATGATAGGTCCTAATCCCACCCGAGTATGTGTAGATTGGGTTCATTTTCCCATATGCTATGCTCCGGATCTGACGCAAAATTTCGGTAGCACCTCCCCTCTGTTCTCCTGATACACGTCTCTGCAATAAACAGAGAGGATGTGTACCCGAAGAACAATAGGGGAGGCGCTGACGAAATTTATGCGTCAGATCCGGAGAAAAGCATATGGGAAAACGAACCCAATCTACACATACTCGGGCTGTCCATGGATAGCGTTGGACAATTCGAAAGAATCAAGGTTATAAATATGCAAATGTATGCATATTTATAACTATGACGCTTTCGAATGGGAGACACATATTGGTTACGCATACTGATGATTCAAGACACATATATAGCTAGCTATCAAGTTTCATCGGCATGGACACCGGAACAGAGCAAATAATTAATGGGGGAGGAGGACATGTCATTTGTGCTCACCCACGAACGAAGGGGCAGAGCTCATCAAACGCACGGCGAGGTCGTCGAACACCAAACCTCGCAGCGGTGAAACAACTGCACATTTAAATCAACCCGATCAACACAATTATATATGATGTTTTTCATAACAAAATCAGAAAATATATGACCTAACTAATAATTCACAAATATAAGACCCTGTCGGCCTCGGGGGGTCGGGTGTCGGGGTGTCTGGGTGTCGTGTCGGGGTCGGGGTGTGGTGTCGGGGTCAGGGGTCAGGGGGTCGGGGTGTCGGGGGTCAGGGGGTCGGGGTATTTCCTTCTCCTTCTTCTTCTTTCTTTCTCTTCTTCTTCTTCTTCTTTCCTTTCTTCTTCTTCTTCTTCCATCTTTTTTCTAATTTTTTACTTCTTTTCATTTCTTCTTTTCTTCTTCTTCTACTTCTTCTACTTCTTTTCTTCTTCTTCTTTTTTCATCTTTCTACTACTTCTACTTCTTCTACTTCTTCTAATTCTTTTCTAACACTAACACTAACACAATCGAGCACTAACAATTAAACAGCAAAAAAAATTGAAAAAACAGAAGAAAAAAAATTGTTCCCTCACCGGAGCAATGGGACGGTCGGCGGGGCGGCACCGGGCGGCGGGTGCGTCGCCGGGCGGCGGGGGCGGCGCCGGCCGGCGGGTGCGTCGCCGGGCGGCGGGTGGGGTGGTGGGGGCGGGGGGTGGTGGGGCGGAGGGGCGGCGGGGGGCGGGGCCGGGGCGACGGGTGGCGGGGCGACGGGGCGTCGGCGGGTGGGGTGGGGGGTGGAGGGGTGGTGGGGGTGGCACCGGGCGGCAGGGGCGGCGCCGGGCGGCGAGGGCGGGGGCGGCGGTGGATATAGGGCGGGCCGTCGGGGAGGAGAGAGGAAGAGGAGAGTAACGGGCGGGGGGGGGGGGTGTGGACGTCCGTTAGTTAAAGAAGCTCTTTGCCGTCCGCCATTCTTTGCCGTCCGCCATTGTCTCTCTTTGTCGTCTGCTAGCTGACGGCAAAGAGGTGGGGATGTTAAGTTTTTTTAAACGGGCGGGTGGGTTGGGGCCACCTCCCTCTTGCCGTCAGCTGGCTGACGACAAAGAATCTTTGCTATCAGCTGGCGGACGACAACGAAATGGCTCATGGCAAAGTGCTTCTTTGCCGTCCGCCGTCTCTTTGCCGTCGGCTTTTCGGTAGCTGATGGCAAAGAGCTTCTTTGCCGTCCGCTAGCTGACGGCAAAGATCAGGAAGATGGCAAAGTAGCTGATTCCAGTAGTGTGAGATCCAAAAAGAGAGAAGAAGCCATGTAGCTAATAACTATGGACCCGAAGGTCTGTGGTAAACTACTCACAACTCATCGGAGGGGCTATGGTGTTGATGTAGAAGCCCTCCATGGTTGATTCCCCCTCTAGCAGAGCGCCGGCGAAGGCTCCAATATGGGATCTCGCGGATACAGAAGGTTACGGCGGTGGAAATTGTTTTTCGTTGGCTCCTTGGATGTTTTCGGGGCACGTGGGTATATATAGGAGGAAGAAGTACGTCGGTGGCCGCTCGTGGGGCCCATTAGACAGGGCGCGCGCCTAGGAGGGGTGGGCGCGCCCTCCTATCTCCTAGCCGCCTCGTTTTCTTCTTGACTTGCACTCCAAGTTCTTCGGATCACGTTCGTTCCAAAAATCGTGCTCCCGAAGGTTTCATTCCGTTTGGACTCCGTTTGATATTCCTTTTCTTCGAAATACTGAAATAGGCAAAAAAACAGCAATATGGGTTGGGCCTCCGGTTAGTAGGTTAGTCCCAAAAATGATATAAATATGTAAAATAAAGCCCATAAACATCCAAAAGGGGTAATATAATAGCATGGAACAATAAAAAATTATAGATACGTTGGAGACGTATCACTCCTCCTCGGCAGCGGGCGGTGGCCGGCACTCTCTTGCGGATCTGGGCGTTCAGCTTCAGGGGCGAGACATGGGGTCTCGGGGGGGGAGCTGGTAGGAGGGACAGGTGCGCTGCTGCGTGCCTGTCGCCGGCGCAGAGGTGCCGGTCGTGGCCGTAGGCCGCTCCTCCTCCTCCCCTTCCCCCGGCCGACTGGGCACGGTTCCTCTTAAGGCAGTGATCGCCGGCGGTTCGGAGGTGGTTGGGCTCGTGGATCTTGTCCAAGGCGTGACCTTTGGGGCTTCTTGGGGTGGTCTGGTGGCGGGGCGGCGGCCGTGTCGGTGGGAGTAGCGTTGGTCGTAGGCGGACTACGCGACTCGGATGCGGGCGAGCAACCATGGCCGCTTGGGTGGCATGGCTGCAGGTGGTTGGCAGACCGGGGATGCGGCGGAAGGGTGGAGCACCAGGGTTCATCACTTACCTGTCCGTGCACGGGTCGACGGTGGCGGCGTCCGCGGACGTCGTGTTTCTCCTTGCAGTCTCCGTCATGGTGCTCCCACTCCTCTCGTCCTGCTCCGGGTGAAAACCTGATCTTTGGATCGGACGATGGCGACAGTCCGTGGTCGTGCCAATCTTGGAGGCATTGTTTTGGAGCCCTCGGTCCGGCGTTGTCCGTTGCACTTCTTCCCGGATGATCTCTCATCTTGATGGTGGTCTCCGTCGGTACAAGCGGTTCTCTTTGCTCATTTTGTTGATACTTGGTAGTCGTTGAGGTTGTGTGTCGGTGCCCGACATTCTTGTACCTTGCCTTGGGTTGTGTGTGGCGTGCGTTTGTATCGGTTGCTTGGATGTAAGTGTTGGTGCTTTATATATAAAGCGGGGGAAACCCTTTTTTCGTAAAAATGGCCTCTCGCCGGCGTCCTAGTCCTACCACTCTAGTTGTTATACCTATACTACGCACCGAGCTGCGCCTTCTCGCTCTCCTTCAACCTTAATTTGTTCGATCCCGGCGCCGGTTCATCCATCAACGACTCCGGCGACGCACTCGTCAGCACGTCGTGGCTAGAGTTGAAAAAGAACACACGTAATGCAAACATTCAGAACAGCGTCGGCCGGGCATCACTAGTAGAAAACAGGAAACCAGTCCCGGTTTCAGAGGTCCTTTAGACCCGGTTCTGAAACCGGGACAAAAGGGTCGAGACTAAAGCCCAAAATCTTTAGTCCTGGTTTGCTTACGAACCGGGACAGAAGGGGCTCCATGTGGCCGCTGCAGGACGCCTAGGCAGGAGGACCACGCGTCAGTAGCTCGCAGGCGCTGGGTTTTTGCTTCTTTTTTTTGAAAGGGGGGGTTTAGGGGTTTTGGAGGGTTAATTTAGGGGTTTCATATTGTGAAGAAAATGAAGGAACCATTAATTACACAAGATCGTCATGAACATATACAAATAGAAGTGACCTATCTTTCTCCGAGATTGGCCGAACAACAAGTTTTCGTATATCTATTCGACGCTACTACATATATACAATATAACATCTCTTACAATCCTTAACATCTAAAATCCATTTCAACTTCCACATGGCATTCTCCGTCTTTATGAATGATGTGCTCAAGAAAGAATCCCGCCAATTCCTCTTGGATTGCTCGTATGCGATCATGTGGTTGGATTTCATCCCGCATCTGTCACTACTAATTTAAAGAAGGGGTCAATACACATACATGAATGAAACTCAACACAACTTATGGTAATAAAATAAAATTATGAATATTTTTACGTACTTCATATTGTTCGTCAGAGTAGCCCCACTGAGCGGTCGAGTTGTAGATGAACTCGCAGACGTAGTATCCACATAAATTATCCCCGCCTTCCTGCCACAAGCACTTTACGAGAAATAGAGTTCAATCACACTAATAATCAAGCATGATAAATGGTATTGATGAAACTAGAATCAATGAGAGATGCATGGAACTAGCTAGTACTACTTTGGGGTGTGTAAATCGTAGCTCCCTCTGCAGAGCCGGAACAATTCCGGTGAACTTTTTCCAAACCCTGCCAGGCAAAGGAAATGATTACTTGATATCAGCAAATGAATCAAAGTTGCTGATATGGTGCGATAATGATTGACTGAACTTACTTCTGGACCATTGCAAACATGTTAGTATAATCCTGGGGATCTTTACGTCTCGAGTCTAAGAAAATTACTATTCCCCAGTCAAGCTTAATATCTAGCATAATAAAGTGGAAGCTATGCACGCATAACTCATCAATTACATTACTATAACCTCGAATAAGCGAAATCGAATATGCACAAGACATTAACACTCACTTGAAGTTGTAAGGAAAGAGTATTTTAGCTTTGTTTTGATGTCGAAGTAACGATTGTAGCAAGTTGTCCTCAGTATCTTTGACTCTCTTTTTAACCGACCATTCATTTACGATATTTGGGTTAATGAACCCAATGTCATGGATTTGTCCTTTTTTGCATTCGATGATCTTCAATCTGCATAATATAGTGAGGATAATTATATATACATGCAATGAAAGAGTTGAGCTATAGAGACTTAATTACAGAAGTAATACTTATAGACAGTAGCAAGTCATTAGTTGTTTGTCGAGCGCGTCTTGATTGAATAACTGAAATAACTCCACAAATTCAATAGGCAGCAACTCAACTCCAATGAGGCCGTGCTCATCTTTAATTCTCACAATCATACTATCCTTCTCAGACTTCCTGCAGGTATCCATGAACCATTCGTGCAATCTTTGCATCATCGTTGTTAGAGGAGGACGATCAGGTTTGAAGAGAGACTTCCCGTACTCGTATATGAAGATCTCTGCTACCTCTAACATTTCAAACTCTACATCGCCGCTCAGGTAATCACCAAGATTGGTACCGGGCACTAGCCCTGGATGATTAGCGATGATATCGCTAGACACCTTGAGCGGGGGGCACGATTGCTTCGCCTGTTCACCGAGATGGGGAATTGTTTTCCCACTTCTTCCTTGTGCTAATCTTGCATCAATGGAAGTACTTCCCAGACGCCGCGCATCTTCATATGTCTTTTTAATACAACGGACATAGTTGGAATCCAGCGGAGGCGGTGGTGGTCACTTCAGGGCATCCATAGTGCACTTCGCTTTCACCGGATCTACCGTTTCCTTCGGAGGTGGAGGTTTCCGTTCAAAATGGGCCTGCACTTTGACAGCGCAGATGTCCGTGTTTTGCTTGTCTGTCCTCTCATATGGTAACTTTGGAAGAGGCTCCAGGCTTGGACCAAATTTTATTTCTTCCCGCCTCTTGTACTGCTAGCCATCGGAGCGGCGACGTCTCTCTTCCACCGTTGCTGACGCGGCGGAGTCTGCTGATACGCTGGAGTAGGTAGAGGAGGAGGCGGAGTGCCCTCACGCACCAGAGGAGGCGGGGAAGGAGGCGGAATGCTTGGATCACTTGCCGGAGGAGGAGGAGGAGGAGGCGGAGTGCCCTGACTCGCCAGAGGAGGAGGAGGAGGCGTCCAGTTTGGAAGCTTGATGTACTCCTTCCTCCATCGACATGTACGCCTTAAAGCATAAACCAGATGATTCTCCCCTTCACCTGTAGGTAGTCAAGCTCCAGCTCCTCAGATCCCTCCATTACTTCATCCATCATCACAACACCATAGCCATGTGGAATCGAACGACAATGAAAAGTTCCCTCGGCTTGATGTGGTACAATAGAGCCGACCACCGCCTTCAAAGTTAGGTTCTGGCATTTCGTCATTAGCTCGCAATGTTCAGCCTCCGTGATACTATCCACGGGGTAGTGAGGAGCAGCGAAATCAGGCTGAACGAGCTTCGTGGAAGCCACACTGCTTCTCCGCTGAGATGGTGGGGTAGCTTCTGGGGCAGCGTCGAAGCAAGGATCTTCATGCCGCTAATTGGTTGGCCGGTAGCTCGCTGGCTCTCAAGTTCCTCTAGCTTTGTTATTCTTGCATTGAGCTTCTCCATTTCGCTCGCTTCCACTTTCCTCTTTCTCTCTCTGCTTCTGTAACAAACGCTGTCGGGGAACCCATGCACCCACGGAACGGAGCCTGGTGTGCCTCGTGTTCGTCCAGGGTGCTCAGGATTCCCGAGGGCCTCTATCAGCTCATCCTTCTCTCTGTTGGGAATGAACGTCTGTAGGATCGGAAGTATGTCTAGAGGGGGGGGATTAGACTACTTGACCAATTAAAAATCTAACATTTTCCCAATTTTAATTCTTGGCAGATTTTAGCAACTTATCACAAGTCAAGCAATCATAATACAATTCAAGCAAGCATGCAAAGAGTACATGAGCAGCGGAAAGTAAAGCATGCAACTTGCAAGAAAGTAAATGGGAGGAGTTTGGAGGGAGCAAACGCAATGTTGACACGGAGATTTTTGGCGTGGTTCCGATAGGTGGTGCTATCGTACATCCACGTTGATGGAGACTTCAACCCATGAAGGGTAACGCTTGCGTGAGTCGACGGAGGGCTCCACCCCCGAAGGGTCCACGAAGAAGCAACCTTGTCTATCTCACCATGGCCATCATCCATGAAGGACTTGCCTCACTTGGGTATATCCTCACGAAGTAGGCGATCTCCTTGCCCTTACAAACTCCTTGGTTCAACTCCACAATCTTGACAGAGGCTCCCAAGTGACACCTAACCAATCTAGGAGACACCACTCTCCAAAATGTAATAGATGGTGTGTTGATGATGAACTCCTTGCTCTTGTGCTTCAAATGATAGTCTCCCCAACACTCAACTCTCTCTCACAGATTTGGCTACGGTGGAAAGATGATTTGAGTGGAAAGAAACTTGGGGAAGGCTAGAGATCAATAATCTTGTAGTTGGAATGGAATGTCTTGGTCTCAACACATGAGTAGGTGGTTCTCTCTTAGAAAATGAATGGTGGAAGTGTAGGTATGTTCTGATGGCTCTCTCCATGAGTGAAGAATGGGTGGAGGGGTATATATAGCCTCCACACAAAATCTAACCTTACACGCAGATTCCCAAACTCGGTGAGACCGAATGGTAAAACTCGGTCAGACTGATTCAGGTCAAAATATGAATGTTAGGCTTTTTGATGGGACCGATACGATCAACTCGGTGGGACCGATGCGCTAGGGTTGGGGCATAGCATAATCTCGGTGTGACCGATCACATGAACTTGGTGGGACCGATTTCAGTAATACGAACATAGAGGGTTGGTCAGGCAAACTCGATGGGACCGATTCGCTCATTTTTGTGAGACTGAAACATTACGAAAAGGAAACATGGAATTTGCATTGCGAACTCGGTGGGACCTGATAACCCACAAGTGTAGGGGATCGCAACAGCTTTCGAGGGAAAAGTATTCAACCCAAATTTATTGATTCGACACAAGGGGAGCCAAAGAATATTATTGAGAATTATCAGTTGAGTTGTCAATTCAACCACACCTGGATAACTTAGTATCTACAGCAAAGTATTTAGTAGCAAAGTAGTATGATAATAAAGGTAACAGTGGCAAAAGTAATGATAATAGTTTTGTAGTAATTGTAACAGTAGCAACGGAAAAGTAAATAAGCGAAGCACAATATGTGAAAAGCTCGTAGGCATTGGATCAGTGATGGATAATTATGTCGGATGCGATTCCTCATGTAATAGCTATAACATAGGGTGTCACAGAACTAGCTCCAGTTCATCAATGTAATGTAGGCATGTATTCCGAATATAGTCATACGTGCTTATGGAAAAGAACTTGCATGACATCTTTTGTCCTACCCTCCCATGGCAGCGGGGTCCTAGCGGAAACTAAGGGATATTAAGGCCTCCTTTTAATAGAGAACCGGAACAAAGCATTAGCACATAGTGAATACATGAACTCCTCAAACTACGGTCATCACCGAGAAGTATCCCAGTTATTGTCACTTCGGGGTTATCGGATCATAACACATAATAGGTGACTATAGACTTGCAAGATAGGATCAAGAACACATATATATTCATGAAAACATAATAGGTTCAGATATGAAATCATGGCACTCGGGCCCTAATGACAAGCATTAAGCATAGCAAAGTCACAGCAACATCAATATCAGAACATAGTGGATACTAGGGATCAAACCCTAACAAAACTAACTTGATTACATGATAAATCTCATCCAACCCATCACCGTCCAGCAAGCCTACGATGGAATTACTCACACACGGCAGTGAGCATCATGAGATTGGTGATGGAGGATGGTTGATGATGACGACGGCAACGAATCCCCCTCTCTGGAGCCCCGAACGGACTCCAGATCAGCCCTCCTGAGAGAGATTAGGGCTTGGCGGCGGCTCCGTATCGTAAAACATGATGAAACTTTCTCTCTGACTTTTTTCTCTGCGAAACGGAATATATGGAGTTGGAGTTTAGGTCGGTGTTGCGTCATGGGGCCCACGAGACAGGGGGGCGCGCTCAGGCGGGTGGGCTCGCCCCCCACCCTCGTGGACAGGGTGTGGCCCCCCTGGTCTTGATTCTTTCGCTAGTATTTTTTATATTTTCCAAAACTTGCCTCCGTGGATTTTCAGGTCATTCCGAGAACTTTTGTTTTCTACACATAAAACAACATCATGGCAGTTCTGCTGAAAACAGCGTCAGTCCGGGTTAGTTTCATTCAAATCATGCAAGTTGGAGTCCAAAACAAGGGCAAAAGTGTTTGGAAAAGTAGATACGTTGGAGACGTATCAACTCCCCCAAGCTTAAACCTTTGCTTGTCCTCAAGCAATTCAGTTGATAAACTAAATGTGATAAAGAAAAACTTTTACAAACTCTGTTTCCTCTTGTTGTTGTAAACATGCAAAGCCAGCATTCAGGTTTCAGCAAATATTATGAACTAACCATACTCACAAGAACACCTCGGTCTCACAATTACTCATATCAATAGCAGAATCAGCTAGTGAGCCATAATAATAAAACTCGGATGACAACACTTTCTCAAAACAATCTTAACATGATATAACAAAATGGTATCTCGCTAGCCCTTTCTGAGACCGCAAAACATAAATGCAGAGCACCTTTAAAGATCAAGGACTGACTAGACATTGTAATTCATGGTAAAAGAGATCCAGTCAAGTCATACCCAATATAAACCAATAGTAATGAATGCAAATGACAGTGTGCTCTCTAGCGGGTGCTTTTTAATAAGAGGGTGATGACTCAACATAAAAGTAAATAGATAGGCCCTTCGCAGAGGGAAGCAGAGATTTGTAGAGGTGCCAGAGCTCGATTTTAAAATAGAGATTGAATAACATTTTGAGCGGCATACTTCCACTGTCAACGCAACAACTATGAGATGGCTGTATCTTCCATACTACATGCATTATAGGTAGTTCCCAAACAGAATGGTAAAAGTTTATACTCCCCCACCACCAACAAGCATCAATCCATGGTTTGCTCGAAACAACGAGTGCCTCCAACTAACAACAGCCCTGGGGGAGTTTTGTTTAATTATATTGATTTGCTTTGATCTTTTTGGATCATGGGACTGGTCATTCCGGTTACCGGCTCTTTCTCATGAATGAGGAGCGGAGTCCACTCGTCTTGAGAATAACCCACCTAGCATGGAAGATATAGGCAGCCCTAGTTGAAACATGAGCTGCTCGAGCATACCAAACAGAATTTCATTTGAAGGTTTGGAGTTTGGCACATACAAATTTACTTGGAATGACAGGTAAATATCTCAGATAGGAAGGTATGGTGGACTCATTGGAATAACTTTGGGGTTTAAGGAGTTTGGATGCACAAGCAGTATTCCCGCTTAGTACAGGTGAAGGCTAGCAGAAGACTGGGAAGCGACCAACTGAGAGAGCGACAACAGTCATAAACATGCATTAAAATTAATTCACACCGAGTACAAGCATGAGTAGGATATAATCTACCATGAACATAAATATCATGAAGCCTATGTTGATTTGTTTCAACTACATGCGTGAACATGTGCCAAGTCGAGTCACTCCATTCATTCAAAGGAGGATACCATCCCATCATACCACATCATAATCATTGTAATAACATGTTGGCACGCAAGGCAAACCATTATAACTCATAGCTAATCAAGCATGGCACAAGCAACTATAATCTCTAAATGTCATGGCAAATATGTTTAGTTCATAATAAGCTGAATCAGGAACGATGAACTCATCATATTTACAAAAACAAGAGAGGTCGAGTTCATACCAGCTTTTCTCATCTCAATCAGTCCATCTTATATCGTCATTATTGCCTTTCACTTGCACGACCGAACAATGTGTATAATAATAATAGTGCACGTGCATAGGACTAAGCTGGAATCTGCAAGCATTTAACTCAAGAGAGAAGATAGAGTAATATGGGCTCTAAGTTAAATAAACAATCATGCATATGAGAGCCACTAAACATTTTTCAATATGGTCTTCTACTCTCGACCCCCAAAGGAAAGAAAAGAAAATAAAACTATTTACACGGGAAAGCTCCCAACAAGTAAGAAGAAGAACGAATTTTTTTTGGGTTTTCATTTTAATTTCTATTACAAGCATGGAAATTAAACTAACTATTTTTTTTTTGGTTTTTCTTAAGGTTTATCAAACACACAAGAAGAAAACTAGAAAAAGAAATTTAAACTAGCATGGATAATACAATGAAAGAGTATGAGCACCGACGACTAGAATAGTGTGTGAACATGAATGTAAAGTCGGTGAGAAATACGTATTCCCCCAAGATTAGGCTTTTGGCCTAAGTTGGTCTAATGCCAAGGGCCACGACTACTCTCCCCGGTGTACTGGGAGGTGTAATCAGGATACCACTGGCTGGCCATCTTCGGGTCCCACTTGTAAGATGATGCACGATAAGGGTCCAGTGCAGATTCCGGCTCAAGCTCAAGTTCTGGAGTGGATGCTTGGCCTCGATGAGCGTACACCGCTTCCGGCGTGACAATAAAATTATCTGCAATCAAATCAAACAACAGAGGCGTAGGCAAAACAATAGTCTCATTGTGTTTCTTATTAAATCTCAGGTTATACAAGAGCGTCTTATCTTTGTTGTCAACAATGAACTCATGTGCTACCATGCTCTTGTAATCTAAAATGTAAGGAGGCAATTTTGTCTCCTCTTTCTCATGGTGCCTAATAGGTATCTCAAAATATCTAGCAAGACGTGCAACATAGATACCTCCAAAGATGGGGCCTTTTGTACGATTCAGGCTTAGCCGTTTAGCAATGACGGCACCCATACTAAAACTATTATCTCCAAACAAGGCATGGTGAAGAATGATAATATCAAGAACATTGAAGATTCCACTATTTCCACGACCAATCAAGCATCTACTAGTAAATATGGCAAAGTAGCGTAAAACAGGAAAGTGTATGCTAGAGATTCTCGCATCAGAACCCTTCTTTGGATCCCCTACAGTGATAGTGTTAACAAAGCCATCCACATCTCTACGATGTGGTTCCTCTCATTTTCCCTGAAAGGGTATCCTACATACCGCGCAAAAATTACGTAAAGACATTTCCCTGTTCATCATATAAATGAAATGATACTGAAGGCGGTGACTTCTTAGGATAATAATAAAAGTTTTGCACAAAAGTATTGGTGAGTAAGAGATACTGATCGATCCGGTCGTGGAGGAAATCGGTGAGGCCTGCATTCTCGATCAAAGAATAAAAATCTTCATAAATTCCAGCTTCTTTCAAGAAATTATCATATGGCCTTTCACACGGTTTTACTTCCGCTATGCGAGGAAGATTATACTTGGCTTTTTCCTTCTCTTTAGCTTGTTTTTCCTGGGAGCCTTGGCTAGAAGAGCCCCTCAAAAATCTCCTTAACATTTTCTGAAATTTTCTGAAATTTTGTAACTACAAAATAAAAGTGAATAAAACTAAACAAGATTGGTAGCAACTACTCCTACAAGTGCCTAGAGCCTATATCATGCATTAGAATTACTTGGGACCTCATAGATTTAACATGCAAGCTCAAGAACATGGTCATCTATGCAGCAAAAATTTGCAATGAATAAAGCACTAGAACAAAAACTAATTGGACCAATGGAGGAGTCACATACCAAGCAACAATCTCCCAAAGCAGTTTTGTGAATGGAGCTTTGAGCAAGGAGATCGAAAATCGTAGCAAAATGAGCTAGAACTCGTGCTTGAGCTGGATGGGGATTTTTTTGGGAAGAAGATGGAGGTGTGGGTGCTGGCATAAGTGGAGAGGGGCCACCAGGGGCCCATGAGACAGGGGGCGCGCCCAGGGGGGTGGGCGTGCCCTCCACTCTCCTGGCCTGGTGCTTGCCCCTCCTGCAGTGATTTCAGTGCCTAAAATCCTCAAATTCCATAAAAAATCATGCTAAATTTGCAGGGCATTTGGAGCACTTTTATTTTCGGGATATTTTTTTATTGCACGGATAATTCAGAAAACAGACGGATAATACTATTTTTGCTTTATTTATTCTAAATAACAAAAAGTAAAAAGAGGGTGCAGAAGGTTGTGCCTTCTAGTTTCATCCATCTCATGATCATCACAATGAATCCACTAACAAGGTAGATCAAGTCTTGTTAACAAACTCATTCCGAATAACACAGAACCGGAGAAATTTCAAATAACACTAAGTTACCTCAACGGGGATATGAACATCCCCAACAATAAGCATATCATACTTTTTCTTGACAGTAGGGAGAGGAAATTCAAAACCTCCAATAATAATAGTTGGAACTTTTCCAATAGAATTGATGCTATGAACTTGAGATTGTTTCTCGGAAAGTGTACCGTATGCTCATTACCATTCACACGAAAAGTGACATTGCCTTTGTTGCAATCAATAACAGCCCATGCAGTATTCAAAAAGGGTCTACCAAGGATAATCTACATACTATCGTCCCCGGGAATATCAAGAATAACAAAGTCCGTTAAGATAGTGACATTTGCAACCACAACAGGCACATCCTCACAAATACCGATAGGTATAGCAGTTGATTTATTGGCCATTTGCAAAGATATTTCAGTAGGTGTCAACTTATACAATTCAAGTCTACAATATAAAGAGAGAGGCATAACACTAACACCGGCTCCAAGATTACATAAAGCAGATCTAACATAATTTCTTTTAATGGAGCATGGTATGGTTGGTACCCTCGGATCTCCAAGTTTCTTTGGTATTCCACCCTTAAAAGTGTAATTAGCAAGCATGGTGAAAATTTCAGCTTCCGGTATCTTTCTTTTGTTTGTAATGATATCCTTCATATACTTAGCATAAGGATTTACCTTAAGCATATCAGTTAAGTGCATATGTAGGAAGATAGGTCTAATCATTTCAGCAAAGCGCTCAAAATCCTCATCATCCTTTGTCTTGGATGGTTTAGGAGGAAAGGGCATGGGTTTCTGAACCCATGGTTCTCTTTGTCTACCGTTCTTCCTAGCAACAAAATCTCTCTTATCATAACGTTGATTCTTTGATTGTGGGTTATCAAGATCAACAGCAGGTTCAATCTCTACTTCATTATTTTTGCTAGGTTCAGCATCAACATGAACATTATCATTAACATTATCACTAGGCTCATGTTCATCACCTGATTGTGTTTCAGCATCAGAAACAGAGATATCATTGGGATTCTCAGGTGTGTCTATAACAGGTTCACTAGAAACAAGCAAAGTCGTTTTCCTTTTTATTCTTTTTAGAAGAACTAGGTGCCTCTAAATTATTTCTCTGAGAATCGTCCTCGATCCTCTTAGCGTGGCCTTCAGGATACAAAGGTTCCTGAGTCATTCTACCAGTTCTAGTAGCCACTCTACCAACAAAGTCAGGTTTATTATTTAATTCATCAAGCAAATCATTTTGAGCTTTAAGTACTTGCTCAGCTTGAGTAGCAACCATAGAAGCATATTTGCTAATGAGTTTAAGTTCACCTTTAACTCTAGCCATATAATCACTCATGCGTCCTTTCTCGAAAGCATTATTCTTTAATTCTCTACCAACATAAGCATTAAAACTTTCTTGAATAGCCATAAAGTCATCAAATTCACTAAGCATGGGCTATGAAATTTGGTAGAGGGAATTTCAACTTTATCATATCTATAGAGAGAATTTACTTTTACTACCTGTGTCGGGTTATCAAGACAATGTGGTTCTTCAACAGGTGGTATATTAAGACCATGTATTTCTTCAATAGGTGGTAAATTCTTAACATCTTCAGCTTTTATACCTTTTTCTTTCATTGATTTCTTTGCCTCTTGCATATCTTCAGGACTGAGAAATAAAACACCTCTATTCTTTGGAGTGGGTTTAGGAATAGGCTCAGGAGGTGGCTCAATTGGTTCAGGAATTGCCTCAGGAATTGGCTCAGGGAGAGTCCAATTATTTTCATTAGTCAACATATTATTCAATAGTAATTCAGCTTGGTCGACCGTTCTTTCCCTGAAAACACAACCAGCACAACTATCCAAGTAGTCCTTGGAAGCATCGGTTAGTCCATTATAAAATATATCAAGTATTTCATTTTTCTTAAGAGGATGATCAGGCAAAGCATTAAGTAATCGGAGAAGCCTCCCCCAAGCTTGTGGGAGACTATCTCCTTTGATTTGCACAAAATTATATATTTCCCACAAGGCAACTTATTTCTTATGAGCAGGGAAAAAAATTAGTAGAGAAGTAATAAATCATATCGTGGGGACTACACACACAACCAGGAGCAAGAGAATTAAACCAAGTCTTAGCATCACCCTTTAATGAGAATGGAAATATCTTAAGGATATAATAATAGCGAGACTTCTCATCATTAGTAAACAGGGTGGCTATATCATTTAACTTGGTAAGATGTGCCACAAAAGTTCCAGATTCAAGGCCATAAAAAGGATCAGATTCAACTAAAGTAATGATTTCAGGATCAACAGAGAATTCATAATCCTTATTAGTAACACATATAGGTGAAGTAGGAAAAGCAGGGTCAGGTTTCATTCTAGCATTAAGAGATTGCTGCTTCCATTTAGCTAATAACTTTTTAAGATCATATCTATCTTTACAAGCAAAGATAGCTCTAGCAGCTTCCTCTTCCATAACATAACCCTCAGCAACAACAGGTAATTCATAATCAGGGGGAGAACTTTAATCATCACTATCATCAATAATAGCATATTCAATAATTTCATTTTCTCTAGCCCTAGCAAGTTGTTCATCAAGAAATTCACCTAATGGCAAACTGGTATCACACACAGAAGTAGTTTCATCATAAGTATCATGCATAGCAGAAGTGGCATCATCGATAACATGCAACATATCAGAATTCATAGCAGTAGCAGGTTTAGGTATCGCAAGCTTACTAATAACAGAAGAAGAATCTAGTGCAGAGCTAGATGGCAGTTCCTTACCTCCCCTCGTAGTTGAGGGCAAAATCTTGGTTCTTTCATCTTTCAAGTTCCTCATAGTGATCAACAGATATAAATCCCAAGTGACTTAAAGAATAGAGCTATGCTCCCCGACAATGAAGCCAGAAATTAGTCTTGATAACCCACAAGTGTAGGGGATTGTAACAGCTTTCGAGGGTAGAGTATTCAACCCAAATTTATTGATTCGACACAAGGGGAGCCAAAGAATATTATTGAGTATTAGTAGTTGACTTATCAATTCAACCACACCTGGATAACTTAGTATCTGCAGCAAAGTATTTAGTAGCAAAGTAGTATGATAATAAAGGTAACAGTGGCAAAAGTAAAGATAATAGTTTTGTAGTAATTGTAACAGTAGCAACGGGAAAGTAAATAAGCGAAGCACAATATGTGAAAAGCTCGTAGGCATTGGATCAGTGATGGATAATTATGTCGGATGCGATTCCTCATGTAATAGCTATAACATAGGGTGACACAGAACTAGCTCCAGTTCATCAATGTAATGTAGGCATGTATTCCGAATATAGTCATACATGCTTATGGAAAAGAACTTGCATGACATCTTTTGTCCTAGCCTCCCGTGGAAGCGGGGTCCTAGCGGAAACTAAGGGATATTAAGGCCTACTTTTAATAGAGAACCGGAACAAAGCATTAGCACATAGTGAATACATGAACTCCTCAAACTACGGTCATCATCGAGAAGTATCCCGATTATTGTCACTTCGGGGTTGTCGATCATAACACATAATAGGTGACTATAGACTTGCAAGATAGGATCAAGAACACACATATATCCATGAAAACATAATAGGTTCAGATCTGAAATCATGGCACTCGGGCCCTAGTGCCAAGCATTAAGCATAGCAAAGTCATAGCAACATCATTCTCAGAACGTAGTGGATACTAGGGATCAAACGCTAACAAAACTAACTTGATCACATGGTAAATCTCATCCAACCCATCACCGTCCAGCAAGCCTACGATGGAATTACTCACGCACGGCGGTGAGCATCATGAAATTGGTGATGGAGGATGGTTGATGATGACGACAGTGACGAATCCCCCTCTTCGGAGCCCCGAGCGGACTCCACATCAGCCCTCCCGAGAGAGGTTAGGGCTTGGCGGCGGCTCCGTGTCGTAAAACGCGATGAAACTTTCTCTCTGATTTTTTCTCCGTGAAACGGAATATATGGAGTTGGAGTTGAGGTCGGTGGAGCGTCAGGGGGCCCACGAGATAGGGGGCGCGCCCAGGGGGGGTGGGCGCTCCCCCACCCTCGTGGACAGGGTGTGGGCCCCCTGGTCTTGATTCTTTCGCCAGTATTTTTTATATTTTCCAAAACATGCCTCCGTGGATTTTCCGGTCATTCCGAGAACTTTTGTTTTCTACACATAAAACAACATCATGGCAGTTCTGCTGAAAATAGCGTCAGTCCGGGTTAGTTTCATTCAAATCATGCAAGTTAGAGTCCAAAACAAGGGCAAAAGTGTTTGGAAAAGTAGATATGTTGGAGACGTATCTGGACCAATTCGCTCATTTCGGCGGGACCGAAATGTTACGAAAAGGAAACAATGAGTTTGCAATCCCATCTTGGTGAGACCGAGATCCCTTTAGGTGAAACCGAAGTGATTAGGGTTTGTGGCAGTGGCTATATCAAATGAACTCGGTGGCGCCGGATAAATCAAATCGGTGGGGCCGAGTTTGACTTTTAGGTTTAGGACATATGTGGAAATGAGAAAGTGGCTGAGGATTTTGGTGCATATCACTAAGCATTTTGAGCAAGTAAGACATTAAGCAACACCTCATCCCCTTTTAATAGTTTTGGCTTTCCTATGGACTCAATGTGATCTTGGATCACTTAAATAAAAATGTAGAGTCCTGAGCTTGTTGCCAATATGTGTCCTTAGCATTTTGAGGGGTCCACATCTCTAGCCCATGCCATGCCAATCATTGAACTTTCTAAAATGATCATATTGAAAGAGCATTAGTTCAATGAGCTATATATTGTTAAGAATTACCAAAACCACCCAGGGATTAGTTGCACTTTCAATCTCCCCATTTTTGGTAATTGATGACAACATATAGATCAAAGCTTTGATAAAAGATAATAAGAATTGAAAACATCATCGCTTTGAGAAGTATGTGATAAGTAAGAGCTCCCCCTAAATTTGTGCATTATTTAATATTTTCTTTTGAATGCAAATGCACAACCAATTAGGATCATGGGTTACTCTTCCATTGCACATACATCTTGGTGGAGCTCTGAAAATGATTAAAAATTGGAACAAACAATCATCACCAAGGCAAAGTGAATGATCATACATAAAGGATAGAGAATGTCATCATCCAAGCACAAGCATTAAGCATGATATGATCAAACACATGACCATACAATGTATCTCACACACATGAGCATAAAGTATCTGAACCAAGCAATCAAATAAGTAGCAAAATAAGCAAAGCTCTCTCTCCCTCGAAGCCTATGATCTATACATTTTCTCCCCCTTTGGCAACAAGTTGCCAAAAAGCTTGAAAATGCATAGTGCTATGCGCCTCTCTAGGCTTGATCTTCAGGAGGTGGTGTTGAGAGGACTCCAAGGATGAAAGCATCTATTGAAGTTGATGGAGATGGTGGAGTTGCCACTGGAGGGGCAACTGGAGCTATGGCTGCAGGTGCTGATGCTGTAGATCTAGTGTCTGGCACTGGCACGGCTGCAGACCTCTGTGCCCTAGGCACTCTCTGAAACACTTCTGTAGTTGCTTTCCCCTTCCGCTCTTCTGCTTCTTCCTGGAGCTGCTCAACTACTGTTTGTATCTCTGTCACCTCCAAGTCAAGATCATAGAATTTTGTTTCAATGATCCTCTCAAAGCTCTCCTGGTTCTGAGTCAGGGTGGCCAATCCTTTCTCAATACTCTAGGTAGCTTGAATAAGATATCCAAGTTGGTCTCGCTTTCACTTGAGGAACACTTCTGAAGCTTCTTCAGCACTTGGCATCTTTGCTGCCTTCTCAACTTCATCTTTCTGCCTCTTCTCTTGAGCTTCCACATATGTGGGATGTTCAACATTCATGACAACAGTGTTGTCCTCAAAATCAGATCTAAAGGGAACATGCTCTTTTGTCCAACAAGTATACTCCTTTGGGCATCTTGGAGTTAATCAACATTTGTATGTGTGGAGCATATCCACATGACCTCTTCTGGTCAGCAGCTGCTCTCTTGATGGTCTCAACAATCAAGCTCATAACCTTGAACTTCTGGGGCAAATCAAAGAGCTGGAGCAAGTTGATGGAATGGCCTCTAATCATCGAATGATCACCTGATTTGGGCAACAAAGGTGTGCCTCAATATAGTGTTCATTGTGGCCAATCCAGACATTAGGTAGTACACTGAGCCTAGCTTGTGTGTCTCCAAGGCTTCGTCAGGAATCTCCTTTTACATGTTGGCCATGGAGTTGTGATCCTTCTTCTTCTCAGCATAGACATCAATGTCTTTCTCAGCTTTTTTGTGGGATTTTATGAGCTTGGCCCACTCATCAATAGAAGATTGGTACCTTGTACCTTCAGACATCTAGACTATCTTGCCATCAGGATAGAAATGAGTTGTTGAAATTTTTTGCATAATGAGCTCATCATTCCACTTGGTCAACTTTTGACCCACAAACTTTTCAACTCCATTGAGCTTGAAGCTTTCATGCACTCCTGGAAAGAGGTCTTCATTTTCATCAATATATTCCCAATCAACCCACTTCATATCACAGACAATGGGCTTCTTATCAAGTAGCACTGTCTCATAGAAATCTTGCTATTCTTTGGTGTGAAATCTATAGTCCACAGCAGTCCTTCTCCTCACAGCATATGGATCTGCTTGTCTCCATAGTCTGAGACCTGCATCTTTTCTTTCCTTCATGTTTTCTGCCACTGGATGATTGTCATTATGGTCTGGAGTTTTTGGCTTGAGTTTTCTAACTACTTGGGCTTCATCATCTTCTTATTCAACATCAGGAACTAGGGCCTTGTTATTCTCTACAGCAGGAATGTTCCTGGTGCTTCTCTTGGGTGCAAACTTGGAGGTTTGAGCTGGAGCTTTGGGCGTAGTCTTGGGCTTTGAAGGTGCAGCCCCAGACTTGATGGCATCCCCCATCAGCTTTTGTGACTTGGGAGTGTGACACCCCAAAATTTTGGCCTTGTTTTAATGAATTAAAATTTTTGCCAGGAATTAAAACTTCGAATTTTTGAGCTCCATTCTGATTTTTTTAAAATCATTTCCTTCCCTGTTATGATGAGTTTTTCCCAAAGAGAAAACTTTCCAAATATGTCATTGGACTTATTTAATCTCTCAAGAGAAACTTTCCCTTATTTAATATAACTAATTAAATAATTAAGTTGCTTGATCTTTACTTTCTTGAAAATGGTTTTTCAAGGTTATATGGCCATATTTGAACTACAACCATTGGATAAATTCACCTAAAATTCTAACAAAAAATTGGAGATGTCATGTGATGTTTTTAAATCACTTTTATACAAAAATATCTTTTATTTATGTAACAATTTGAGCTCTGCATCAATTTTTCCTTCTCTGGTCCAGAGTGCAATTTGCACTACAACCCTTCTAAATAATTCTTTCTAGTCTCCACCAAAATTATGGGATATTGGTAGTAGCATATGATTCAACATTATGCAAAAACCTAGTGCTGTTCTTTAAATTTTTTGAGTGAATCAACCTCTTTTTCATTCTGGTCCAGCCTTGTGATTTCTACTGCAACCCTATTTAATTTTGCTCCAAAGATCTTGTGTTTTCTCCTACTTGTAGACAGCCCTACCAAACCCCTAAATCCAGGAGCATGCACCCATTGGATTAATTTTGGTTCATGAAATAATGTCATTTATTTCCTGTCCAGAATTGTAGTTTTGTAAAACTTGCACTAACAAGTTTCTCCTATTGCCAAACTAACCCTACCACTCTCTCTTGCATCTAAGGAGACACTGATCTGGAGTTTTTGACCACTCCAAGACTTGCCTAAGTGCCCTTGGCATTTTGTCAAACACCTTATGGGCATGATCTGTTTTGGCATGAATTTTTGGTTTGCACTGTGAACCTGATCTCCTGACCAAACCAGCTTGTCCACTGATCCCCTTGCAAGCCCAAACCTAGACCTGCTAACTCCCAGCCCCAACCAAGCGCTCTGGAGTGCCATGGCATTTCCCCGAGCATCTGGTGTGCGTGCGCTGGGCGCGCCCAGAGCGCGCAAATTGCAGCCGCGCACACGAGCCGCCGCGTCGCACCCCTGTCTTGGCCCACACTGCAGAACCTTGCCACGCACTCCCTGCCTCACCACTACACGCCAGCCCGCCCTGGCGCCCTACAGCGCCACCGCCAGAGCACTTTTGGCGGCACGCCGGCATCGGCAGCGCGCCTCTGCCACGGGCAGCGCCGCCCAAGCCTCGCCCGCTAGCCACCTGGCCCCTGGAGCAGTGCGAGCTCATCCGCAAGCGTGTCTGCTAGCCCTCGTCGCCGCCACGTCGCCCTAGCTACAGAGAGGCGGTTCGCCGGAGAGCTTATCCACGGCCGCCGCGGAACCGCCTTGCCTCGCTATAAAAAGGGACCCCGAGCCCCTCCGAGCACGCATGCAACCTCAGTCCACCTCCCTAGTTTCCCCATGGCAGCCAATCGACCTGAGGAGGTCGTCTTCTTCATCTCCGGCAACTCCTGCCGCCGCCACTGTCCCGTCCATTCCAGCGCCACCAGGGCCTCTCCCTCCCATTTCTCTTCACCAAGAACACCTCCTTCCCTCCAGGAACCCAAACCCCTACTTGATTTTGATCGGGAGCCATCGCCGCCACAAAACCACTTCGCCACCGAAGCCTCCTCCGCCGCGAAGCTCGCCGCCGGCAGCTCCCTCCGTCCACACCTACCTGACGACCACCGGGAGGACCGCCCTGGAGTGGCGGATCCATCCCCGCCATTGGAGCCCCGCGAGGAGCCGCCATTCGCCGGCGACGATCGCCGGAGCTCTGCCTCCGCTCGGGACAGAGGAAGAGGAGGGAGAAGACTAGTCAAACCTGACTAGTGGGCCCCGTGGACCCACTGTCAGTGACCCACTCCGCCGCCACGCGTGTTAAGTGGAAGCGTAAACTCCCCAGTACGTTTTCCCTGCACCGAAAGCGTATTCGTGGCTGAAACGTTTTCTTTTGTTTTATTTTTTAAAATCAGGATTTGACCAAAACTTTGACTGGTTATATCTTTTTAAATACAAGTCCAAATGAACTGATTCTTTTTCCTACCTCTCTCAAATTTCACCTAGTTTATTTTAAGATTTATTTTAAAAAAATTCAAAACAACTTTTGGTGCTGTTTTTATTTTGTGTGTTAATTCTCTTATATTGCTAAAATAGGATTTTTGAAGAGAGGAGAAATGTTTCAAGTTTTGGAGTGCACCCTGCCTTTCCACACATTGAAGGCAAGCATTCTGAATCCCGGCATAATAGTTTTGGTGTGATCGTTGATACATTTATAACACCACCGCATTTTGAAGGACTCGTTATTTCATGTGGTATGATCATATGCACGAGTGCATATTAGTGATTTCCATGCTGTTGGAAATGAACACACTTGTGATGATAATCACCCTCATGTGCCTTGCATGCATACCGGCAGGAACCCGGGAAAACCTCTGCCTTGGGTAGGCATGAGTTTGTCGCCGGTCTCCGTCGGGACGGTTATGTCTGGTATGGCATGGTAAGGTGATATGAGCGGTGACTCTGTTGGATGAAATATATTCGTTATACTAATAGTACAGGGAAATACTTAAACCTCCTGAGTCGACCGTAGATCGAGTCTTGTGCCAGTAACCCCCATACTTGTTTCGTACTACCACTCGTCTCTACAGCAAGTAGAGTACGGTTCAGTAAGTTGTCAACCTCTTTCTAGCACACACCGTACAGAGAGGCCATGGTGGAAGATACCGGTTGTAGCTGGTAGGCAGGCCACATGGTCCGGGGGCATGGGTGTTTCCGGTTGGGACCGAGAGGGGAGGCCACCCCTTAGAGCGCGCGATATAAATTTGATCCCATGCTACGCGAGGTTGTAGCCTCCCCACTTAGAGTTTGCTTGACAGGTGTCGTGGGTGATTCCAAACACGTGTGAGTTAAGCTGGTGTGTGCAAGTCAGGTGTGTTCTCAACAAAAAGACCGTAGACGGAATTAGTCCCGATGGACTAAAGAAATCCGTTACTCGTGGGTAATGAGTACACCCTCTGCAGAGATTAAACCTATTCGAATAGCCGTGTCCATGGTTAAGGACTACAGTCTGGGATGGGTCAAGTGTCGGTCTTAGTGTCAGTCTTCGGAGGTGAAACTGTTAAACCAAAAATGGAATTACTACTTGTGACTTGTGAAAATTATGATTATTATTATTGTTGACTAACCCGTGATATTATTGTTATTATCGAGTATCTCTGGGATGGTTCTACCTCCGGGATATTTACTATGATTGTTTATTTTAAAGCCCTTTATGTGGTGTCGCTCAGACGCCCGACTGTGGCATTTCTTTTAAAGCCCTTTATGTGGTGTCGCTCAGACGCCCGACTGTGGCATTTCTTTTAAAGCCCTTTATGTAGTGTCGCTCAGACGCCCGACTATGGCATTTCTTTTAAGAGCCCTTTATGTGGTGTCGCTCAGACGCCCGACTGTGGCATTTCTTTTAAAGCCCTTTATGTGGTGTCGCTCAGACGCCCGACTGTGGCATTTCTTTTAAAAGCCCTTTATGTGGTGTCGCTCAGACGCCCGACTGTGGCATTTCTTTTAAAGCCCTTTATGTGGTGTCGCTCAGACGCCCGACTGTGGCATTTCTTTTAAAGCCCTTTATGTGGTGTCGCTCAGACGCCCGACTGTGGCATTTCGTTTAAAGCCCTTTATGTGGTGTCGCTCAGACGCCCGACTGTGGCATTTCTTTTAAAGCCCTTTATGTGGTGTCGCTAAGACGCCCGACTGTGGCATTGCTTGTTAGTTAATTTCATAAATCTTAATACTACTATGTTATTTCATTTTTATAAATAACCTTCTTGCACGCATCAGAGTTTTATTTATCTTCTGTGACTGACGTCATGAGCATAAAATATTTTCAGCACATCATTGTTATATTATACCTGTGTTCATAATGTTTGCGAGTACATTCAAAGTACTCACTGGCTTGTCCGTGGCTATTGTCTTGGCCAGATTTTCTTGCACGGAGAGGAGCGACGCGATGACAGCCCCGGAACCTAAGCAAAGGAGATAGCAGCCTCGCGAAGATAGGAGTTAACCTGGTCAGCTGTTCCTGTGGGAAATGGAGTCCCATAGACACTGATGATCCACAAACCGCTTCCGCCATCAACCACTAGAAACCATTTGTTGTACTCACAGGCCAGAATGGTCTTTTACTACATATTTTGTATTTTGCTTGGAATTTCTGTATCAAGTTGGAGCCTCATCAGCTAACAGTAATCCCGGGGCTGATGAGCACGACGGTCCTTTCTGGAAATTTATATCCGGAAAACCCGGTCGTGACAGGGAGGAGGTGTAGCATCCTCTTCTTCCTCCTCTCCTGCAGAATCTCTCCTCATTGAAGGATTTCCAAGCACTCTTGCAATTGTTTTCCTGGCCATTTCTTTTCTCTTCTTGCCATCTCCATCTTCTCTGGCCTCAAGAGTGAATTCCATTATCTCTTGTGTTGATGCCCTGGCCTTTGACATTGGCACTCTCCTAGTAGGTGCTTTCTGATACGTCTCCGACGTATCTATAATTTTTGATTGCTCCATGCTACTTTATCTACTGTTTTAGACTATATTGGGCTTTATTTTCCACTTTTATATTATTTTTGGGACTAACCTATTAATCGGAGGCCCAGCCCAGAATTGTTGTTTTTTGCCTATTTCAGTGTTTCGAAGAAACGGAATATCAAACGGAGTCCAAACGGAATGAAACCTACGAGAACATGATTTTCTCACCAAACATGATCCAGGAGACTTGGACCCTACTCCAAGAAGTAACAGAGGCGGTCCTGAGGGTGGGGGCGCCCCCCTAGGGCGCGTCCCCTGCCTCGTGGCCCCACTGTTGCTCCACCGACGTACTCCTTCCTCCTATATATACCTACGAACCCCCAAACGATCAGAAGTGGAGCAAAAAACCTAATTCCACCGCCGCAACCTTCTGTATCCACGAGATCCTATCTTGGGGCCTGTTCTGGAGCTCCGTCGGAGGGGGCATCCACCATGGAGGGCTTCTACATCAACACCATAGCCCCTCCGATGAAGTGTGAGTAGTTTACCTCAGACCTTCGGGTCCATAGCTAGTAGCTAGATGGTTTCTTCTCTCTTTTTGGATCTCAATACAATGTTCTCCCCCTCTCTCGTGGAGATCTATTCGATGTAATCTTATTTTTACGGTGTGTTTGTTGAGACCGATGAATTGTGGGTTTATGATCCAGCTTATCTATGAATTATATTTGAATCTTCTCTGAATTCTTTTATGTGTGATTGAGTTATCTTTGCAAGTCTCTTAGAATTATCCGTTTGGTTTGGCCAACCAGATTGGTAGTTCTTGCAATGGGAGAAGTGTTTAGCTTTGGGTTCAATCTTGCGGTATCCTTTCCCAGTGACAGAAGGGGCAGCAAGGCACGTATTGTATTTTTGTCATCGAGGATAACAAGATGGGTTTTTTATCATATTGCATGAATTTATCCCTCTACATCATGTCATCTTGCTTAAAGCGTTACTCTGTTTTTAACTTAATACTCTAGATGCATGCTGGATAGCGGTCGATGAGTGGAGTAATAGTAGTAGATGCAGAATCGTTTCGATCTACTTGTCTTGGACGTGATGCCTATATACATGATCATACCTAGATATACTCATAATTATGCTCAATTCTGTCAATTGCTCAACAGTAATTTGTTCACCCACCGTAGAATTTCTATGCTCTTGAGAGAAGCCACTAGTGAAACCTATGGCCCCCGGGTCTATTCTCATCATATCAATCTCCATTACTTTATTACTTGCTTTGTTTTTACTTTGCCTTTTACTTTTCACTTTGCATCTATATACCAAAAATATTATTTGTTATCTCTATCAGATCTCACTCTCGTAAGTGATCGTGAAGGGATTGACAACCCCTAATCGCGTTGGTTGCGAGGAGCTATCGATTTGTGTAGGTACGAGGGACTTGTGCGTGGTCTCCTACTGGATTGATACCTTGGTTCTCAAAAACTGAGAGAAATACTTACGCTACTTTGCTGCATCATCCTCTCCTCTTCGGGGAAATCCAACGCAGTGCTCAAGAGGTAGCAAGAAGAATTTCTGGCACCGTTGCCGGGGAGGCTCACGCAAGAGCAAGTAAACCATACCAAGTACCCATCACAATCCCTATCTCTCGCATTACATTATTTGCCATTTGCCTATCGTTTTCCTCTCCCCCACTTCACCCTTGCCGTTTTATTCTCCCTCTCTTTCCCAATCTCCTCCTCTCTTTCCCGTTTGCCTTTTCCCGTTGCCTTTCTATTTGCTTGTGTGTTGGATTACTTGTTGCCATGGCACAAGATAATACCAAATTGTGTGACTTCTCGAATACCAATAAAAATGATTTCCTTAGTACTCCGATTGCTCCTCTTAATAATGATGAGTCTTGTGAAATCAATACCGCTTTGCTGAATCTTGTTATGAAAGATCAATTCGCCAGCTTTCCTAGTGAAGGTGCCGCTACTCATCTAATCAATTTTGTTGATTTGTGTGATATGCAAAAGAAGAAAGATACAGATAACAATATTGTCAAATTGAAGTTATTTCCGTTTTCACTTAGAGATCGTGCTAAAGTTTGGTTTTAGTCTTTGCCTAAAAACAGTATTGACTCTTGGAACAAGTGCAAAGATGCTTTTATCTCTAAGTATTTTCCTCCCGCTAAGATCATCACTCTTAGGAACGATATTATGAATTTTAAGCAACTTGATCATGAGCATGTTGCCCAATCTTGGGAAAGAATGAAATTGATGTTTCGCAATTGCCCTACTCATGGTTTGAATTTATGGATGATCATACAAAATTTTTATGATGGATTGAATTTTGCTTCTAGAAATCTTTTAGATTCGGCCGCGGGAGGCACGTTTATGGAAATTACGTTAGGAGATGCTACAAAATTGCTTGATAATATTATGGCTAATTATTCTCAATGGCACACCGAAAGATCTTCTAGTAAAAAAGTGCATGCTATAGAAGAAATCAATGTTTTGAGTGAAAAGATGGATGAACTTATGAAGATGTTTGCTACTAAAAATACTCCTCTTGATCCCAATGATATGCCTTTGTCTACTTTGATTGAGAATAATAATGAATCTATGGATGTGAATTTTGTTGGTAGGAATAGTTTTGGAAACAACGCGTATAGAGGGAATTTTAATCCTAGGCCCTATCCTAGTAATCCTTCTAATAATTATGGAAATTCCTACAACAACTCTTATGGAAATTTTAATAAGATGCCCTTTGAATTTGAGAATAGTGGTAAATAGTTTATGAATTCACAAAAGAATTTTAATGCTTTGCTTGAAGAGAAACTGCTTAAAGTTGATGATTTGGCTAGGAACGTTGATAGAATTTCTCTTCAAATTGATTCTTTAAAGCTTAGATCTATTCCTCCTAAGCATGATATCAATGAGTCTCTCAAAGCCATGATAATTTCCATTGATGAGTGCAAAGAAAGAACCGCTAGGATGCGTGCTTCCAAAGATGCCTTTATTAAAGCATGTTCTTCCAATTTCTATGAAAATCAAGATGAAGATCTAAAAGTTATTGATGTTTCCCCCATTAAATCTTTGTTTTGCAATATGAATCTTGATGAAACTGAATATGATCTTCCTTTACCTAGAAGGCGTTCTAAGAACTCGGAGTTTCTAGATCTTGATGATGAAATTGATAAAAGTGGGATTGAAAGAAATAAAAACCTAGATGTTGCTAAACTCACTATTTTGGATCTCAAGGAATTTAGTTATGAAAACTGCTCTTTAATTGGTTGTATTTCCTTGTTGCAATCCGTGCTAGATTCTCCTCATGCTTATAGTCAAAATAAGGCCTTTACCGAACACATTGTTGATGCCTTGATGCAATCTTATGAAGAAAAACTTGAGTTGAAAGTTTCTATCCCTAGAAAACTCTATGATGATTGGGAACCTAATATTAAATTAAAATTAAAGATTATGAGTTTCATGCTTTGTGTGATTTGGGTGCTAGTGTCTCTACTATTCCCAAAACTTTGTGTGATTTGCTAGATTTCCGTGACTTTGATGATTGCTCTCTAAACTTGCATCTTGCGGATTCCACTATTAAAAAGCCTATGGGAAGAATTAATGATGTTCTTATTGTTGCAAATAGGAATTATGTGCCCGTAGATTTTATCGTTCTTGATATATTATTCTTGGTAGACCTTTCCTTAGAACGATTGGTGCAATTATTGATATGAAGGAAGGGAATATTAGATTCCAATTTCCCTTAAATAAGGGCATGGAACACTTCCCTAGAAAGAAAATAAAATTACCATATGAATCTATCATGAGAGCCACTTATGGATTGCCTACCAAAGATGGCAGTACCTAGATCTATCCTTGCTTTTATGCCTAGTTAGGGGCGTTAAACGATAGCGCTTGTTGGGAGGCAACCCAATTTTATTTTTGTTTTTTGTTTTTGATTCTGTTTAGGAATAAATAATCCATCTAGCCTCTATTTGGATGTGGTTTTATGTTTTAATTAGTGTTTGTGCCACGTAGAACCTATAGGATAACCTACGATGATGGTTGATTTGATTTTGCTGAAAAACAGAAACTTTGCACGCACGGATATAATTTTGTTAAATCACATAAACGTGTTTTTGCGTTGATTCGTTTTGCTGCTGTTAAATAAACAAATTCTCCAGGACTTCCTATTGTTGTAGGATTTTTAGAGTTCCATAAGTTTGCGTTAGTTACAGATTACTACAGAGTGTTCTGTTTTTGACAGATTCTGTTTTGCGTGTGTTGTTTGCTTATTTTGATGAATCTATGGCTAGTAAAATAGTTTATAATCCATAGAGAAGTTGGAATACAGTAGGTTTAACACCAATATAAATAAATAATGAGTTCATTACAGTACCTTAAGTAGTTCTTTGTTTTCTTTCTCTAAAGGAGCTCACGAGATTTCTATTGAGTTTTGTGTTGTGAAATTTTCATGTTTTGGGTGAATTCTTTTGATGGATTATGGAACAAGGAGTGGCAAGAGACTAAGCTTGGGGATGCCCATGGCACCCCCAACATAATCCAAGGACAACAAAAATTCAATGCTTGGGGATGCCCCGGAAGGTATCCCCTCTTTCGTCTACTTCCATCGGTAATTTACTTGGAGCTATATTTTTATTCACCACATGATATGTGTTTTGCTTGGAGCGTCTTGTATTATTTGAGTCTTTGCTTGTTAGTTTACCACAATCATCCTTGCTGTACACACCTTTTGAGAGAGCCATACATGAATTGGAATTCGATAGAATACTCTATGTGCTTCACTTATATCTTTTGAGCTTGATAGTTTTGCTCATGGTGCTTCACTTATATCTTTTGAGCTTGATACTTTTGCTCATGGTGCTTCACTTATATCTTTTGAGCGTGATAGTATTTGCTCTAGTGCTTCACTTAGATCTTTTAGAGCACAGTGGTGGATTTGTTTTAAATAAACTATTGATCTCTCATGCTTCACTTAGATTATTTTGAGAGTCGTTAATAGCATGGTAATTTTCTTAATGTTAATATACATGGTATTCAAGATGTGTGAAACTTTCTTTTGAGTGCGTTGAATACTAAGAAAAGTTTGATGCTTGATAATTGTTTTGAGATATGAAGATGGTGATATTAGAGTCATGCTAGTGTAGTAGTTGTGAATTTAAAGAATACTTGTGTTGAAGTTTGTGATTCCCGTAGCATGCACGTATGGTGAACTGTTATGTGATGAACTCGGAGCATGATTTATTTATTGATTGTCTTCCTTATGAGTGGCGGTCGGGGACGAGCGATGGTCTTTTCCTGCCAATCTATCCCCCTAGGAGCATGCGCGTAATACTTTCCTTTGATAACTTCTAGATTTTTGCAACAAGTATATGAGTTCTTTATGACTAATGTTGAGTCCATGGATTATACGCACTTTTTCCCATCCTTCCACCATTGCTAGCATCTCTAATACCGCACACTTTTCGCTGGTATCATACACCCACTATATATCTTCCTCAAAACAGCCACCATACCTACCTATCATGGCATTTCCATAGCCATTCCGAGATATATTGCCATGCAACTTTCCACCGTTCCGTTTATTATGACACGCTCCATCATTGTCATATTGCTAGCATGATCATGTAGTTGACATCGTATTTGTGGCAAAGCCACCGTTCATAATTCTTTCATACATTTCACTCATGATTCATTGCATATCCCGGTACACCGCCGGAGGCATTTACATAGAGTCATATTTTGTTCTAAGTATTGAGTTGTAATTCTCTAGTTGTAAATCAATAAAAGTGTGATGATATTCATTATGAGTGCATTTTCCAAGTGAGGAAAGGATGATGAAGGCTATGATTCCCCCACAAGTCGGGATGAGACTTCGGACTTTACAAAAAAAGGAAAAAAAAAGAGAAAGGCCAAAAGAAAAAAAAAGAAGGCCAAAGAAAAAAAAAGGAAAAATAAATAAAATGAGAGAAAAAGAGAGAAGGGACAATGCTACTATCTCTTTTTCCACACTTGTGCTTCAAAGTAGCACCATGATCTTCATGTTAGAGAGTCTCATATGTTGTCACTTTCATATACTAGTGGGAATTTTTCATTATAGAACTTGGCTTGTATATTCCAATGATGGGCTTACTCAAAATGCCCTAGGTCTTCGTGAGCAAGCGAGTTAGATGCACACCCACTTATTTTCTTTTGTAGAGCTTTCATATACTTATAGCTCTAGTGCATCCGTTGCATGTAAATCCCTACTCACTCACATTGATATCTATTGATGGGCATCTCCATAGCCCGGTGATACGCCTAGTTGATGTGAGACTATCTTCCCTCTTTTTGCCTTCTCCACAACCACCATTCTATTCCACATATAGTGATATATCCATGGCTCGCGCTCATGTATTGCGTGAAGATTGAAAAAGTTTTGAGAATGTTAAAGTATGAAACAATTGCTTGGCTTGTCATCGGTTGTGTGGGGAAGATGGAGCATAGCCAGACTATATGATTTTGTAGGGATAACTTTCTTCGGCCATGTTATTTTGAGAAGACATAATTGCTTAGTTAGTATGCTTGAAGTATTATTATTTTTTATGTCAATATGAACTTTTGTCTTGAATCTTTCGGTTCTAAATATTCATACCACAATTAAGAAGTTTTACATTGAAGTTATGCCAAAGTATCACTCCACATCAAAAATTCTCTTTTTATCATTTACCTACTCGAGGACGAGCAGGAATTAAGCTTGGGGATGCCTGATACGTCTCCAACGTATCTATAATTTTTTATTGCTCCATGCTACTTTATGTACTGTTTTGGACTATATTGGGCTTTATTTTCCACTTTTATATTATTTTTGGGACTAACCTATTAACCGGAGGCCCAGCCCAGAATTGCTGTTTTTTTTGCCTATTTTAGTGTTTCGAAGAAACGGAATATCAAACGGAGTCCAAACGGAATGAAACCTTCGGGAACGTGATTTTCTCACCGAACGTGATCCAGGAGACTTGGACCCTACTCCAAGAAGTAACAGAGGCGGTCACGACGGTGGGGGGCGCCCCCCTAGGGCGCGCCCCCTTGCCTCGTGGCCCCCCTGTTTCTCCACCGATGTACTCCTTCCTCCTATATATACCTACGTACCCCCAAACGATCAGAAGATGAGCCAAAAACCTAATTCCACCGCCGAAACCTTCTGTATCCATGAGATCCCATCTTGGGGCCTGTTCCGGAGCTCCGCCGGAGGGGGCATCCACCATGGAGGGCTTCTACATCAACAACATAGCCCCTCCGATGAAGTGTGAGTAGTTTACTTCAGACCTTCGGGTCCATAGCTAGTAGATAGATGGCTTCTTCTCTCTTTTTGGATCTCAATACAATGTTCTCCCCCTCTCTCGTGGACATATATTCGATGTAATCTTCTTTTTGCGGTGTGTTTGTTGAGACCGATGAATTGTGGGTTTATGATCCAGCTTATCTATGAATAATATTTCAATCTTCTTTGAATTCTTTTATGTGTGATTGAGTTATCTTTGCAAGTCTCTCCGAATTATCCGTTTGGTTTGGCCAACTAGATTGGTAGTTCTTGCAATGGGAGAAGTGTTTAGCTTTGGGTTCAATCTTGCGGTGTCCTTTCCCAGTGACAGAAGGGGCAGTAAGGCACGTATTGTATTGTTGCCATCGAGGATAACGAGATGGGGTTTTTATCATATTGCATATATTTATCCCTCTACATCATGTCATCTTTCTTAAAGCGTTACTCTGTTTTTAACTTAATACTCTAGATGCATGCTGGATAGCGGTCGATGAGTGGAGTAATAGTAGTAGATGCAGAATCGTTTCGATCTACTTGTCTTGGACGTGATGCCTATATACATGATCATACCTAGATATACTCATAATTATGCTCAATTCTGTCAATTGCTCAACAGTAATTTGTTCACCCACCATAGAATTTCTACGCTCTTGAGAGAAGCCACTAGTGAAACCTATTGCCCCCGGGTCTATTCTCATCATATCAATCTCCATTACTTTATTACTTGCTTTGTTTTTACTTTGCCTTTTACTTTTCACTTTGCATCTGTATACCAAAAATATTATTTATCATCTCTATCAGATCTGACTCCCGTAAGTGACCGTGAAGGGATTGCCAACCCCTAATCGTGTTGGTTGCGAGGAGCTATCATTCTGTGTAGGTACGAGGGACTTGTGCGTGGTCTCCTACTGGATTGATACCTTGGTTCTCAAAAATTGAGGCAAATACTTACGCTACTTTGCTGCATCATCCTCTCCTCTTCGGGGAAATCCAACGCAGTGCTCAAGAGGTAGCACTTTCTTGTGCTGACCTGGCTTGGTGGAAGCATCAGCAGCATACTCTTTCTTGAGCACCTTCTTCTTTGAAGTCACTTCCTCAACTTCAAAGTCTTCATCCTCTGAATCTGAAGTTTTCTTCTTCCTCTTCCTAGTGTGTGCCTTAGGCAGGTTGCTTGGTGTGCTCCTGCTACCCTCATCAAAGCTGCCAGAGGGACTAGTGCCCTCACTTAGGTCCATCTGCTCCTCAGACTTGTTCTGGCTGTCACTCTGATCAGACATTCTGACACTGCAACTGAGAGCTGACCCTGTGAATAGTTGTAGATGAGATAGAGCAGATGAGCATCACAAAGTGCGGAATTTTTGCAAAAAGAATGAGTCAAAAACTTCGTTTTAGTTTTCCACAAAAAGCATTTTGGAGCTATCGATTTGTTAAACTCGGTGACACCGAAGCAACTTTGGAGTCTAAACTAGTGGAATCGGTCAGACCAAGACACAGTGTGGTGATTCCAAGTTTGCTAGGGTTTCACAAAGTCCTGAACTCGGTCACACCGATTTGCAATTTTCGGTCAGACCGAAAATCACATGTGCAATGGCCTAAGCAAAACCGGTGAGACCGTTTCTATAATCGGATGGTCCGAGATGAGTTTGGCGGAAACCTAACCCTAAATTTTCAAATCAAAACTAATCTAATGGAAGTTTTCTCTGGATAGATTGATCTCATACTTGGTAAGAAACATGGCATTGTCTTTGTGCTAAGAATCGGAGGTAAAAGAATGCACAGAGTGTCGAATTCATACCCTAACTTGGCGATGAGCTCGCTACGGCCACAATGGAGGTGATGATTTCCATTGACGGCAGCAGAGACCAGCGGTGGGTGGCCACTGGCGAAGAGAGGATGATCCGGAGACCTGAGGCGGCAGAGCAGGACGCGCACGGGTGAAGAGGTTTTGGAGGAATTTCCAAAATTTGACCCGTCTTCGCCCGTGCTGGGTTTTGTCATGTTGGGTTTTGTCGATGATGACTTCATGTAGATGTTGAAGATGTGGATGCTCATTTTTGATGTAGATCATTTGGAGCAATCCATTGGAGTGAGTTGCACTTTCAATACCTACATGGGTTAGTCCCACAAGGAACAAGCAAGGATATCCATAGACATAGAGTGAAGCACACACATAATGATGTCCATGAAAGCATTTGATTACCTTGTCCCTTGTATTACCAACAAGAGGGTTTGTGACTCCTTGAAGTAGTGCAAGATATGGAAGTTGTTTGCACTTATCCTTGCCAAAATGAATATGAGTGAAGTATGTTGGCGGAGTCACCCTCAAGAACTCTCTAGTTCTTCCTCTTCGGGATCCACATCATCTTGATGGGAATCCTTGGAGTTGTAGATGTACTTAATGAAGTAGAACTTGATGTAGTCTTGGGAACCCACTTGACCAAGGCCTTTGGAGCATCTTCAAATGCATCAATCTCCTCTTGAAACTTGTCCTTGCCTTTTAGCTTGTGGTCTTGTGGTGGAAGATCATCTTAGCTTGTGTCCCCTTGAAGGAAGTAGGATCATACTTCTCTAGTTGAGGAACAAACTTCGTCTTGGCATATTGATCGTCTTCCCACTCAACTCCATTGGCATTGAACTTTCGTTCAAAACCAACACCTTGATTCTTCCGGTGCCTTCCTTGCTTGCGTACAATTTCCTCAAATTGTTTACTTCCGGCAAGGCTCTTGTAAACACCTTTCTCTATAATTCCCTTCAATAATATATTTTCTTGCTCAAGTGTAACTTGGCTAAGAGAATTATTACTGTAATCAAGAGAACTACTAGAAGCAACAATATTGGATTTAGCGTGATTATTGTTACTACTAGAAGAAGAATCTTTCCTGCCCTTGTTGCTAGATTTTACTTGTGGCTTGTAAGTAGACAAGAGTAAACGCTTGGCAATGTAAGAATAAATTTTCTTCCGAAGATCGTCATCGATGGCCTTTAAGAACCCATGTTCTTGCTCAAGGTTGAGCTTCTCGAAGCATAGCTTCTCATGAGTTTTTAGAAGTTCTCGGTGATCTTATAAAGTAGTTTCATGAGCTAACTTAAGAGTGCTTAGTTCTTTAGTTAGACACTCAATCTCCTTCTTATCATTGTCATTCGTTTCATCTTGATTAGCATGATTAATATCATTTTCATCATAGTATTCATCACTAGAGTTGTCATCATCGCCGTATTTAGGGGGCAGATAGTTGTCATCATTCTCTTCTTCTTCGTTGTCTTCCATCATAACCCCTCTTTCTCCGTGCTTGGTACAAACATTATAATGTGGCATGAAACCATTCTCAAGCAGGTGGATGTGAAGGGTTTTCGAGTCGGAGTAAGACTTCGTATTCTCATAGATAGGGCATGGAGAACACATAAAACTATTCCGCTTGTTTGCCTTAGCCACTTCAAGAAAATTATGCACGCCCTTAATGTACTTGGAGGTGCGTGTGTCACCATACATCCATTGCCAGTTCATCTGCATACATTATATATAATTAAGTGTGTCAAACACCATTACAGACCATCATGAATAGAGAAGTGACCAATTTAATAGAAGTTCATCATCACATTAAAACCAAAGTACAGTAGCTGTCAAATGTTATTTTGATAAAATAAATACATAAAGTTCATACACTACAAGAAATATGTCAACTTGTGACCTTGACTATTGGTCACTGAAAGGTCATTGTTTTTCATTTGCGACCTTTTTGTGACAAAAAACAGAAGGTCAAAAGCTGGCGGTCGTAAACTGAAATTAACGACCTTCTCTGTGAGAAGGTCGTAGACGTTTATGACCAAAACAGAAGGTCGTTGAACCCATGACCTTTTGTTTTGGTCACTGGCTGTCTGCCCAGGCCACGTCGGATCCGACGTGGCAATCTGACGTGGCAAAATTGCGACCAATTCAAAAGGTCGTTACTTAGAATCAACCCGATCCATTTCGGTGCTTTAGATGGGCCGAGCCCATTAATTCAGCCTTTTTAATATTTTCCCGTCAATTTTTCTTTGATTTCATGGGCCTAGCCCAACATTATAGCCTTTCTATTTTCTGGGCCATGGCCTTTTTGGCTCAACAATTCCAGATTTTTTTATAATTACATTTTTCTTTTCTTGTTTTAAGATGGGTCAATTGAGATGGGTCCCAATTGTAAGTTCTGGTAATTGGTCCCAGTTGTCAGGTTCTAGTAAGTGGGTCCCATCAAGGTCATATTCTTCGAATTTCAATTTCATAGTAAATAAATAGCTAGTATTTAAATTGGCAGAGACAAAAAAAATACAAGTAGTACTTAAAATAACAGCAGCCAAAATCAGTATGGAGCTGCTACTATATAAATAACACATAATACATCTTCAATCACTGTTTTACAAGCTCTATGTGTAACAACTACAGAATCAGTATGGAGCTCTATGTGTAACAACTACAGAATTTACAAGCTCTATGTCTCTTCAATCTTCTTCAACATGGAGCTCCTTCGATAGAGAGCACAAACTGGGCACCTGCAACGTCACAGGAAGGCAATTTTAGTGCTCCATCAAAGAACCAAGTAAATTACTCTCAATCATACAAACAAAGTTTAGAGAAAACCAAACATGAACAAGCACTTATTATGCAAGACACATACGTACACATCTCAGGAAAAGCTTGGAAAGAGAAAAGTGTCAAAGCAAGATGTTATCAAAAGCATGATTTACAAGTTTGTCTCTGGGACATACGATAGCTGATTTTCATATAAGACAGAATAAGTAAAACTATTCATGTTTGCCAACCCAGACTCTAAATGGGACTCTAACCAAGACCATCCAGAAGTGACCCGAAGAGCAACCCAATATAGTGACTGCTACAGTTCATATTTTGATAGTAAAACTAATGTGTAATCATATAGATGATAAAATACATGGCACAATATCAGTACATCTCCAAACAGCCAATAAATCTCATAGTACCACAAGGACATGCACCTGCAGTACATCCTGCATTGCAGGTTCACATCAATAGCTCATAGCAAGGTTATCAGTTCAACAACATTAATAGCACCTCAAGCATCATCAGTTTAAAAAGAATGAGCACCAAAACAAAAGGGCAGTAGATACCTCTTCAAACTTTTTTTCGAAAATCAGCTCATCCTCTTGACCGCTCCAGATATCGTCCTTGTGCATTGCTCAGGAAATTATAAATTCTGGTATAGCACACAAGAAAATATCAGAGTATAAAAGTGGCATAGAAACTACCAAAAAAATCTCATGCTTATTGTTATTGCAAGAAGCCATCGATCAGATTTTGAAGCTAATAATAATTAACATGTACTTATCACTTGTTGGAGTTGGTTCTCTTCAATTAATAAATTCTTGAAGTAGAACAAGACATGTTCATTCACGGTACAGTCAAACAGAACTAATCTTTGCTGAGTAGGGCTACACATAGTACAGTCAAGCAGCTAAATTATTCAACATGACAACATATTCCCCAATTGTAAAAAGACATCGAGCCAGAGACAAATAGCAGCCCAATAAAGCCCAAGCAACGACAGGCCTTGGAAAAGGTCATGGGAGTAGCAGCCCATTAGGACAGCCTGGCCTGGTCGCGGTAAAACTGCAGCTGAAACTTATATCTGATGGTCAGAAACAACCTCAATGCGAAATCTGACGGCTGAAATCACTGGGGGCATGAGAGAGCTCGGTTTAGGTGCGGTTATACTATCCTAAATGGCAATTATGCACCTGAGATCATACCAGTTATACTACAATAAAGAACACACCATCCTGAACTACATGGCTAAACAATTGTGCGTCAGTTGTTTCAAACAGAACAAATGAGGCAGTTCCACCAAACAACAAACACCTCCTGACTACCACCGAGGAGCAAATAAGTTACACGCAGCTATATTTGCTACAGATCATCTATCAACACGATATTAATGTACACCATACAGAATATTGTTTCCAGTTAGTACAAGTTAATTTAATACTCGGCTCTTTATTTGTGTCCATTTAGTGCAAGTTCATTATCCATGCATATAAAGTTTTGCTCCTAGCCAGCACCATGAGTCCTCTCAGCTACCTACCCAACTACAAGTTAGGAGGCCACTACTGTTAAACCAACTCAAGTGAGAGAGCCAGCAAACTAGGTGGGATCTTTCCTTATCACTAAAATTAAAAATTTGAGCACACCAAAAATTGATTGTGTGTCATAAGATGATCCTGAGAGTGCAGCACCATGTTACCATCTCTAAAGCTGATGAGCCAGCAGCAAAAATTGTGTAACATATGTATAACTATTGCAAACAACCTTAGCAGAACAAAATTTCATGCAAAATGTTGGTATAACCAGTAGATTATCCCCTAACAGAAGCTAATTAGGCTCCAATACACAAGGCACATCAAGCACAGACTAAATAAGCCACGACCATGAAACAGAGCATGGTATTACAACAGCTCAGAGATGGAGCTAGAGGTAGGAGATGGACTCACCGGAGAGGAGGTTGTAGTCAAAGCCGCACACAGGCGCCGCCGCCGCCGTCACCCTCTAGAGGAGACGCTGTCGCTTCATTGACGGACTCATCTGGTACAAGGAGATTATCAAAATGCATCACACTCATGATCATCAAAACGCAGCAGCAGGAGCAAATAAAAGTTTAGCCCATCATGAACAGGGGCGCTAGGCAATCCAGTAGCAATGTCATATATAGGTAATAATAACAGGACCTTAGATAATTTGTTTTCGTTTGTCTCTGTTTTTGTTGTGCAGCAACGAACAAAGCTAGAGCGAGGGATAGCACCAGAGCAGAGCGGACCTTGGTCGTCTTGTGTGGCAGCAGGAGTATTCAATAGCAGCATGAAGGATTTGTAACACTATTCTTTCATGTCAAAAGGACTACATGAAGACTTGCTTTCACTTGGGGAAACCAAGCTAAGTAGCAGTCCAGAGAGACAGTACAAGTACATGCATTAGATAAACGCCACTGTAGAAATTGCAAGGTGAGGATTATTACACACGACACTGTAGAAGAAAGGAGGGACATTATCTCTTTATAAATGCACAAGAGCCACATTGATCATGTTGTTTAAAGAAAACATAAACTCTGCATTTTTCGTAATCTAGTACTCCATGCAGTGCTCTAGTACAAAGTTAGCCTTGACAAAATTTTAGTAGAACAAAATGTTCTATGCTGAACAAATAAGTCATAACTCTCATCCTAAGCTCTAACTGTAGAAACTATCAATCATTAGAAAAAATAGATGGACAGTAAAATCCAGAGGAAGGAAGCCTGCTCTTTCAGACTCGACTGCTTCATCCAGCACAAAATTCAGCAGTAGGTCATATCCCTTTAAAGTTCCTGTAACTGCAAATATGCATATGCCACATCAGTATATGACTGCTAGCAAGAACACAGCAGGAGATAAAACAAGTAGTACCTCCGTTCACAAATTAAGATGTTTTGGATATTTCAATATGGACTACATATAGAGTGAACACTAAAACGTGTCGATATACATCTAATTCATAAATAAGTTGGAACATCTTATATTTATGAACGAAGGGAGTACATGGGTTTCATAGACCTGGCCACCATAGGAGCTTAAATAATTTTCAACTACTAAGGTAAGAGACGCCTCATACCCACACACATCAAAATCTATAGAAAAATGCCCAACAAGAAAGAGGTGCAAGCAAGCACAAGCCTGTAACTGATTTGCGATAAAAAGCTCGTGCATCAGGCTAACACATGATGAATTACCATGATCCAGGTATAACTTCTATTTCCCACCCCACCCGTTTCCTCACTGTAGTAATAGGTATCCTAGCACATATTTCTAGACTAGATAAACTCACATAAGGCATTTGTTTTGCTGACTAGAATGACAACAACCAACAACTCACCAACTAAATCAGACAAAGGCCAGCTAACAAGTCGCTTTAGTAACATTTGCAGCATTCTGTACGAATCTCTCGACACCAAACACTGCAACGGTGGCAGAGCCTAACGCAAAACAAATAGGGAGCCCTCTAGTTGATCTGAAGATGTATCTATCATAACACTGGGAAGGGACAGAAGAAAAACGAGGGAATTTGGGCTGTGCGAATCGAATCAACCTTGGCGGTCGCCGGTGAGCTTGACCTGGACGCCATTGTCGACGAACTTGGCCAGGTTGAGTGCCGTATCCTTGCACCCCGCCTGAGCAAAAAAATAGACAGGAAAGCATCAATGCCACGCTTGCACCAACACGAATTGAATCACCGAACCAGCCTGCTGCACCAGCTTACCATCTCACCAGCCAAATCCTCCTCCGCCGACCTGCAGCTCCATCATGAACTGGGAGACCATGAGCGGCTCCTTCCCCTCCCTGAGCTGCACGATCTTGGGGTCCAGCATGAGCCCACACGGAAGCACGGCAGCTCCACGGTCCGCCCCCGGGCCCGGAACTCGTCGCCGGCGAGCACGATGGAGTGCGGGCACTTGGCCCTGTCCTCCTCATCCAGCAGGTCCGGCAGGGACGCGCCCCCGAGGGCATACAGGTCGGCGAAGACGCGAGCCCGGCGGCGGTGGCCTCGGCAGTGACCTTGCGGAGCGAGCCGCCGGTGCGGGAGGAGTTGAGGCGGCCGAGGTCGAGCCCGAAGACGATCCTCGACGGCGCTGCCTCGAGGGACTCCCGGTGCGCACGCACGGAGGGCCGCGCCAGCGCGCCCCGCCCGCCCGCCGCTCGAGGGCTCGGGAGTCGCCGGAGGCAGAGCAACGTCAGAGTTGGAGTCGACTGAAACCCTAGCCGCCACGGGGTAGGGTTTCGGGCTCCCCCTGTCATGGCCGCGGGGTTGGGGTTCGACCTGAGCTGGTGCTGGGTTGGATCTGCCGCACGCCGGTGGTGGGGTAGGAGGTCACTGGCGGGGCTGGTGGAGTGGAGGTCGCGCCGGCCGATGGGATCGGGGGAGAGGAGGTCGCGGGAGGGAGGGGTTGGGGTCGGGGGTCGCGGGACTGTGGAGGGAGGGAGAAAGAAAGGAGGCGGAGGAGGGGGGTGGGTGGAAAATGTCCATGAGGACTAGGGTTTCGGCTTAGGTGGGCTTAGGGTGAGGACTGCCGTTGGATCCGCGAGCATCCGACGGTTGTCGATCCATGATCCGCGTGAAACACCCACAGACCAATCAAAATGCAGCACACGGGTACGATGTCATGACCATCTAAATTGGTCGTAGTTGACTAAAAAATTGGTCATGGTTAAATAAAATTTCATTTTCCATTTTTCGAGTGCCCAAAATGAGTCTTTTTGTGAAGGACCTACCAAAAATTTGTTGCAAATTAGTATCAAATCGTTTTTCTACAATAGCAGACCATATTAAATGTACAAATAACCAAATGGTTGGGTGTCAAAACTTTTGATCCACCTCTCGTGAAAAGGATAAATTTCCACTGATTCAGTTGGAAGCGGGTCAAATTTGAACTACAGTTGCCTCATAGATTGCTCTTTATTTTTTCCAAAAATCATTTCTAGGTACATAAGTATCTATTTAATAAGAGAAACACCAAAAAAATTCCAAGATTCAACCACTAGCTAGGAAAGGTCATTCCCGCCATTTTAACCGCATTTTAAAACAGGCATAAAAACAAAAAATTGGGAAACCTCCGCATTGTTTCATTAGATGTGACCAAGTTTCCAGAAAAAATAATAAACTTGTAATACAGTAATTATTTTAAAAAAGTGTTTTCAGAAATGACCTATCATCTATGAAGATTCATGGCTTTCAAGCCAAATGATCAATCTTATGGCCACATCCATGGCATAGTATGTTCAAATGACCTCATATCGTGCAAAAGGGTGCATCTTGGAATGACAAACAATGTTGCCTAAGGAAGTTTTCATTTTATTTGGACGAAAAATTCATTTTCCATTTTTTCGATTGCCCAAAATGAGTTTTTTGTGAAGGACCTACCATATATTTGTTGCAAAATTAGATCAAATCAATTTTCTAAAATACTAGGACATATTTAATGCACAATTGACCAAATGGTTGGGTGTAAAAAGTTTTGATCCACCTCTCATGAAAAAGATAAATTTCCACCGATTCAGTTGGAAGCGGGTCAAATTTGAACTGTAGCTGCCTTGTAGTTTGCTCTTTATTTTTTCTAAAAATCATTTCTAGGTACATAAATATCTATTTAATCAGAGTAAAACCAAAAAAATTCCAAGATTTCGATCACTAGCTAGGAAAACGGTTATTCCCGCCGTTTTGACCGCATTTTGAAACGGGCATAAAAAATTCAAAAAAATCAAAAAATTAAAAAACCTTCGCATTGTGTCATTATATGCAACCAAGTTTCTAGAAAAAATAATAAACTTTTAATACGGTAATTATTTTAGAAAAGTGTTCTCAGAAATGACCTATCATCTGTGAAGATTCATGGCTTTCAAGCCAAATGATCAATCTTATGGCCACATTCATGGCATAGTTTGTTCAAATGACCTCATATAGTGCACAAGGGTGCATCTTGGAATGACAAACAATGTTGCCTAAGGAAGTTTTCATTTTCTTTGGACGAAAAATTCATTTTCCATTTTTTCAAGTGCCTTTTTTTGTGAAGGACCTACCATATATTTGTTGCAAAATTAGACCAAATCAATTTTATAAAGTACCAGGACATATTTAATGCACAATTGACCAAATGGTTGGGTGTAAAAAGTTTTGATCCACCTCTCGTGAAAAATATAAATTTCCACCGATTCAGATGGAAGCGGGTCAAATTTGAACTGTAGCTGCCTTGTAGTTTGCTCTTTATCTTTTCCAAAAATCATTTCTAGGTACATAAGTATCTATTTAATCAGAGAAACACCAAAAAATTCCAGGATTCCGCCACTAGCTAGGAACAGTTATTCCCGCCATTTTGACCGCATTTTGGAACGGGTATAAAAAATTCAAAAAAATCAAAAAAATTGGAAAACCTTCGCATTGTGTCATTATATGTGACCAAGTTTCCAGAAAAATAATAAACTTGTAATAGGGTAATTATTTTAAAAAAGTGTTCTCAGAAATGACCTATCATCTGTGAAGATTCATGGCTTTCAAGCCAAATGATCAATCTTATGGCCACATTCATGGCATAGTTTGTTCAAATGACCTCATATCATGCACAAGGGTGCATCTTGGAATGGAAAACAATGTTGCCTAAGGAAGTTTTCATTTTCTTTGGACGAAAAATTCATTTTCCATTTTTTCGAGTGCCCATTCCGAGTTGTTTTGTGAAGGACCTACCATATATTTGTTGCAAAATTGGACCAAATCAATTTTCTAAAATACTAGGTCATATATAACACATAATCGACCAAATGGTTGGGTGTCAACAGTTTTGATCCACCTCTCGTGAAAAAGACAAATTTCAGCGGATTCAGCAGGAAGCGGGTCAAATTTGAACTACAGCTGCCTCATAGTTTGCTCTTTATGTTTTTACAAAAATCATTTCTAGGTACACAAGTATCTATTTAATCAGAGAAACACCAAAAAAAATCCAAGATTCAACCACTAGCTAGGAACGGTCATTCCCGCCGTATTGACCGCATTTTGAAACGGGCATAAACATATCAAAAAAATCAAAAAAATTGGAAAACCTCCGCATTGTGTCATTATATGTGACCAAGTTTCCAGAAAAAATAATAAACTTGTAATATGGTAATTATTTTAGAAAAGTGTTCTCAGAAAGGAGCTATCATGTGTGAAGATTCATAGCTTTCAAGCCAAATGGTCAATCTTATGGCCACATTCATGGCATAGTTTGTTCAAATGACCTCATATCATGCACAAGGGTGCATCTTGGAATGACAAAAAAACAGTGAAAAGGACAAATTCCCGCCGATTCAGTAGGAAGCGGGTCAAATTTGAACTGCAGCTGCCTCATAGTTTGCTCTTTATTTTTTCCAAAAATCATTTCTAGGTACATAAGTACCTATTTAATCATTAATACATGGTTTGGTGGCGATACATCGAGGTTTGGACGGTGGCCGAGGGCCCCAACTATAGAGCGCGTAAGCTCGCATGCCCGTCGCGTGGTCACCGCGTGACCGTGGTGTTGCCATGTGTTCTGGGTAGACTAGGAATGTCTAGTGGGTTGGGCACTCCCGAGGTAGGTGCTAGGAAGAAAATTATAACATAAGATTCTCATGAGGAGACCGAAGTATGCTCAAACATGAATTAGCAGCCAAGTGTTTGATTAGCGGTACGGGAAATGCACATGGCCAATGGGCGTAAGTTTTGGCTGAGGATGATCATATACTAAGAAGAATGTCTTCACAAATTTTTAGGGAAATCAAGAATATATAAATAACACTTCCTTCACAAAGTGTTGCTCTGAACAGAATAGGAAAATGAATATTGTTGAATTATTTTTGAACTAGGAAAGGAGGGTTTTTGACATATATGATGAATATATGATCCAAACAATTTATGAGAATTTTTTGGGAATTTTTGGAGTAACAGAAATATAGGTTGCTTCACAACCTAGGGCAAAACTGACACATGGACATGACACATAGGCAAAACTGATGAGATGGCGCCTAGTCATCACAACCCACCATAATTTACAAGGCTATGACCATCTATATTGGTCGTTAACAACTAGAAATAAGACAGCGGACCAGCGTTGTTTGCTTTATGACCATTTTGTGTAAGGAAATTACGACCTTTCTGACCAAAATGGTCGCAATGATTTAGGGTTTGGAGCCCCCCGAACAGCTTTTGACCAATTGGTCTCAAATGGTCATAGATCTATGACCAACTCTTCCAGGGCCACTGACAGAATGTCACTAGTTGACATATTTCTTGTAGTGGTACATAGTTCTCATTTAACAACATATAGCTCTCTAGAGCATCTAATTAAACCGTACATTGAAACTATGTAAAACATTTCAATGCAACAACAAATGCGATCATAATCGCAATTAAGGTAACAATTGATCCAACGGCATAATGATACCAAGCCTCAGTATGAATGTCTTATTTTCTAATCTTTCTAATCTTTAAACGCGTTGCATCCATCTTGATCTTGTGATCATCGATGACATCCGCAACATGCAACTCCAATTTCATCTTCTCCTCCTCAATTCTTTTCAATTTTTTCTTCAAGTAATTGTCTTGTTTTTCAACTAAATTTAACCTCTCGACAATAGGGTTGGTTGGAATTTCTGGTTCACATACCTCCTAGATAAAACATCTATGTCACGTTGGTCGGCATAATTGTCATAAACACTAAATGAAACAAATAGTTACAAAAGACAATATATACCACATCCGAATCACAGACAGGATGAGGGCCGACGGAGGCGGATACCAAAACCATCGCACTATATAATAAAAAACAATATTAAAAGTAAGAAAATTATACAAGTATCTATCTAAATCATACAAGTAAGATTTTTTTTCTTTTAGAAAGAAGATAAGAACAAGAGGCTCACCACAATGGTGCCGACGATGAGATCGGCGCGGCAATCAACGGCGGTGAGGGCGGGGACGGAACAGGACGGATCGCCAAACCTAGAGAAATCTTGAGGAAAATGGAGCTTGTTCAGGGAGCTTCGAGAGGAGAAATTTTAAGTGTGGCTCGGGCATTTCATCGAACACCTCATGTGTATAGGAGGTGAGCTAGAGCGCCACAAACCTCTCTCGTGGGCGGCAAAAAAACCAGAGCAGTGGCTCTACTCGCGGGCAGGGGCGGGGTTATATATAGGCCTCTCTTTAGTCCCGGTTTGTGGCTAGATTTGGGACTGAAGGACAACCTTTGGTCCTGGTTCCAGCCACCAACCGGGACTAAAGGTGTTGGGCCAGGAGCGAGGCCCATTGGTCCCAGTTCCTGTTTGGACTGGGACCAAAGGGGTCAGACAAACCGGGACCAATCGCCCCCGAGGCATGGTCGGCGCCCTGGCCTGATGAACCGGGACTGATGCACCCTTTGGTCCCGGTTCTTGAGTGAACCGGGATTAATGCCCTTATCCTGGCCTGAACCAAAGCCCTATTTTCTACTAGTGCATGGTACCAGCACAAAGTGCCGCTGTGGAGCAACGCCACCGGCGAGATGGCTTCACCACCACCTTCTCCTTCCGAATCACTCCAGACAAGGAAAACTTGCCAAATACATGCGACAGGATGGCCTTCTTCCTCGGGCATTTCCCTTCGGCGATACCGCCCAGCAGCTCCGGCCGCAGCCTCGGCCTCCTCCCTGAGTTCACTAAAGGGACATGCAATGGCCGGATCATCGCTGTCAAATTCGACACTTTCCGCAACGAGCCATATGCCGATATCAATGGGAACAATATCGGCATCGACGTCAACTCCCTCAACTCAACGGCGGTCACGGGCACGACCACCTGGCCGGGAAACAACCTCACATTGCTCCATGTTATGGAAGCCACGGTGAAGTACCACAATGACTCCAAGATGCTCGGTATTGATCTCCTCATTGATGATGTCTTGTATCAGGTAAACGCGACCGTGGATCTTAGCAGATACTTACCAGAGGAGGTTGCCATCGGATTTTCCGCGACGACTAGCGAAGTGGCCGAGCTGCATCAGATACTCTCATGGTCATTCAGTTCCATGCTTGAAACAAAGAAGGAAGGATCTCCACCCGCTAAACCTTACAATTCCAACCAGCAATAACAACCACAAAAAGTTAGTACCAATCCTACTATCTATCCTAGTTCCTCTGCTTTTTCCGTTGCTCTGTGCGGCCGTGGTACTGGGTTGGCGGCGACACAAGGAAAGAAGAGCAAATGAGGATAGCAAAGAAGAGTGTGACAACAGAGCTGACCTCGAGAGAGGTGATGCTGCTGGAGGCCCCAAACGATACATGTACCACGGGCTGGTCGCCGCGACAAGCAACTTTGCAGAGGAAGAGAAGCTCGGCTGAGGCGGCTTCGGGTGCGTTTACCGTGGTTACCTCACACTCACACTTGCATCGGCCGTCAATGGAGACCAAGACCGCCGTGAGGATCATCATCATACTGAAGCATCGCAACCTTGTTTAGTTGCTGGGTCGGTGCGACAGCTGCAAGGGGTTCTGCTTGTCTATGAGCTTGTCGCCGAGAGCAGCCTAGACAGGCACCTCTACAGCAAGGACAACAGTTATCTCACATGGCCACAGAGGTACTACCTCTGTTCATTTTTATAAGACGTTTTAGACATTCAGACACTGTTCAAAACAGTACAAAGCAAGCTGTCTGAAACGTCTTATAAAAACAAACGGAGGGAGTACAACACAATCCTAGGCCTGGGATCGGCGCGGCGCTACCTCCACGAGGAGTGGGAGAAGTGCATCGTCCACGGCGACATAAGCCTAGCAACATCATGCTCAACTCGTCACTCAGCGCCGAGCTCGGGGACTTTGGCTTGGCCCGACTCATCAACCACGGCGCCGGGTTAACACAAACCATGAAGGTCGTGCTCGGCACTGTCGACCACATCGACCCAGAATTCATGAACAAGCGCCGGCCCAGCACCGAGTCTGACGTGTACAACTCCGGTGTCGTCCTCCTGGAGGTCGCGTCCGGCCGTCGTCCAGTGATCGAGACGGCAGAGAGGTCCTTCACGTTGCTCAGTTGGGTGTGGGGCCTGTAAGGGAGGGACGCGATCCTTGACGCAGCGGACGAGCAGCTGAGCGGTGACGAGGCGGACGAGCGGTGGATGTAGCGCGTGCTGGTCGTGGGGCTCTGGTGCGCGCAGCCGGACCAGAGCAAGCGCAAAATGTGTTTAGAGAAGTAACATTCATTGAAACTTTATTTTCTGATGGTTCATTGGCAATTTACCAATAATGAAACTTAAACTTAAAGTAATACTCATTTTTATTCATTTATTACTTTAACTTCATACTTATGTCTTTAAGTTTATGTCTAATAATACTTGAATCCTATTAATCATGTTTATGTCTTTAAGTTTGTGTTGTTGTGCTCGTCTTTTGTATAGACAATAATATTACTTGAATCTACTCCTGGAGTACTGTTCCAGATATTTAGGTTCTATATATTTCAGGATTATTATCCGGAATAGTATAGTGTGAAGACAAACAGTGGCAGTATATTTATTTGTGTAGAAAGAGTAGATTTAGGTTACTAGGACAGAAACTAAATCTTATAGACATGAATTGCATAAAAACTTAGTGAAACATGACTGTTGAAAATTACATATATTTATAGATTAAAGAGCATATGTAGTAATATTTCGACAAAGGCGAGCAGTAATTATACTGATTAATTGACAAATTGACTTGAAGGTGAAAAGTTTCGAAACAACAATGGTTTCATTTAGAAGAATGTAGAGAAATGATTACGCAACAAAATTTGTACAGTTTATTTCAAATGGAAAGCGCAGTGATTACATAATAAATACATATCAAGAAATACAAACCCTAACACTAAACATAAGCTCATAAACACAACTCTAAACCAGTGACAATAAAGGATAAACCCTACACTCTACACCTTAAACCATAAACCCTAAAGTACAACCGGTAGATAAAATAGATTAATAAACCAAACCCTAAACACTAAAGACTAAACCTAAACTCTGAACTAGCTCAATTGATAATATAGGCAAGAAGGAGAAAGTCCTAAAGCATAAACTTTAAAACCTAAATCCTAAACCCTTATACTCTAGTACTAAACATTAAAGCTGAAGCTAAACTCTAAATACCAAACCATATGAGTGATGTAACATATAAAAATCTTGGACATAAAATACAAAAATGGTAAATTCTGACAAAAAATGTAAACCTAAATAAAAACAGTAACATTAATTTGAAGATATAAAGAGTATAGAATTTGAACAGATAAGAAGACATATCTTCGTGGAAACAATTTTATGATTGGCTTTCGTGTAATAGTACTTCATAATGATTTCTGTCAGGCGACAATAGAAATTCATATGTTTACAAATGGTTTTTGAAGAATATATTAGGATAGTATAAGGCTTGGGCAGAATGATGGAAATAAATGTAAGTATAAGTTCACTTGAGGAAAACAATGACAACATGGGGATACATACTTACTTAAAAGAAATAGTACAAAATAAGTGCAGAACAACAAATATAAATAAAAAGAATCACGAAAGACTCTAAAGTAACATTTCAGGTGCACATTAAGAGTAGAAGTTGCATGCAAGGGGATAAAGTACAATGAGAATAAGTCAAAACAAAGCTAAGTTGAATCACAAATGCGGAGGACGAATAGGAAAACTCCACGAGGACCATGGTGCATGATGAACAAGACCTTCTCACAAATTTTGAAACACGTCTGCTTCAGTTGACCGGGCCAGCCATTAATGATGAAATGTTGATCCATAGTAGGGGTGTACGTACAAGCGAAAATTATGTTGGGATGAAAAATAAGGCACGTTTCAGCACGTTCATCTTTCATTGCAGATGGGGTAGTTTCTGGTGGCACAATCAAATCATTAGTAAATAACAAGTATATGTATTGTGTGTAAATATATTAGAAATGGAATGGTGATTATAATGATTACCAACAGTTTGTTTTAATGTTGGACTTGGTCCAAGTGTCTATTTGTGGGACATATAAATGATCACTTGGTCCAGTATGGTGAATTTTCTGAACATAACAAATAATCGTAATAAACAATATTGCTTGACCAATAGCCTTCCAGTTTGTTGTTGTCCCATTGGTAGTATGGATATTCCTGACAATAGTTTTGCTTGTCTGAGGGAGCTTGAAATAAACTAGAATGGAGTTTGAGTAGAGTTAGCAACGAGTATAAAATTAGTAGTTGTACCATCTTAAGACAAAGCATACTAAAATGTAGTTATATCATACATGGAACAATGACAGTATCATTGGGAACTAGCACATGGATTTTAGAACAAAACAGAGGGAATGAAATCTCAACACCATCTCGAATATCATAAAGTTTGATAAAGTTATTCCAATCTTCTCTAGTGAAAGAGGTTGTATGCTCATCATTGGTGATTTTAACGCCGATTTGGAACTCCTGTTTATAGTCTTAAGGTGAACTTTGTCTACAGTTACCTTAGACTTTTTGTGATACATTCTGAAGGTCTCATTGATAGGCAACTTCAGGAGCTCAACAATAGGTTTGATGAGGTAAACACAAAATTACCTATTTGTATGGCATTATTCAATCATTTTGATTCATTGGCGCTTATGATCAAGAGAAGTTGGTCAAGCTTGCCCCCTTTTATCCTAAGGATTTCTCAGAGACATACATATTGAAACTTCCTTATCAATTGTCAATGTTTATTGCTGATATTCGTAGAGATGAAATATTTAGAAAGGTGAATATTGCTCAACTTTCTGCCATATCGCTTGTTGAGACAAAGAAGAACATATCATATGCCATTGTGTACAAGCTTGTCAACTTGGTGTTAATTCTCCCTGCGGCTGCTGGTAGTGTTGAGAGGGTCTTCTGTTGGATGAATTATGTGAAGAATAAGTTAAGAGCCAAAATGCGGGGACATTATTTAAATGATTGCTTGGTTACTTTTCTTGAGCGTAAATTCTTCGTGCAAGTAAAGGAAGACACCATCATTTCTCGCTTCCAAAAGGGTGATCGTAGAGTTATATTATGATTCTCCTTGTTGCAATGTAACTGAATTATTGGAGACACTGTTGTTGTTGTTATCTGCGAGGAGGGGACACAATTGCTACAAAGAAAAAAATTATAGTCTTGTTGTTATTATTAAAACATTTTTACTTCTTACATTGTTATGTATCAATCTTTTTTACTCGGCACACCCATGTCAGAAATCATGGCTCCGCCACTGGCGTCAGGGGATTTTTGTCTCCCATCATCTCCGCCAAGATTTCGCCTGCACCGACGCAAACGCCGTGCCCCATTTCTGTGTCAGACTGAGATTGACTCATCGAAAACAATCAATTTGAGCGTTTCTAGCAAGCCAGGTTCTAGATTGACTTAAACTTCGTGCAAGTGCGAGCCAGACCTCCATGCATGCAACTAATCATGGTGCAACTAATCATGGTTTTCTTGTATCCACACAGCCTGCAGTCTACCAAACACGAACCAGTAGTATCAATCATTGTGCCATCCTTTCAAGTTGCTGCCCGTGTCCCACTTGTAGCAGTTGTTTATTCATTTTGAGCCACTACTTGTGTTGCTACATGATGGAGACAAGTCGAACGTCTAATTCAAATGCACTAGCTTTTTTTTTAGTCCAGCGCAAAAACAAAAAAGACACAAAGAACTCGCTTGGGTCAGGTCGTCCCATCCTGAGATCCATGAGACCATTTCAAACTTCCTGGTCCCACGGGCCACTCAACTTGTCCACTTGGTCTCTAATCCGCGTGCGGCGACAATATTCCACTTGTGGTCTTCACTAGAAATGTCGATGAGCTACACATCTCCCTTGCACAAGCTTTCCTCCTTCCCAAACACCAAGCCCAACCAATGGCCTCTCGCCGGCGTCCTAGTCCTACCACTCTAGTCTTCCTGGTGTTGCTATACCTCTACTACGCGCCGAGCTGCGCCTTCTCGCTCTCCTTCAACCTCAACTTCTCCGACCCCAGCGCCGGTTCATCCATCGCCGTCGCCGGCGATGCATTCATCAGTCCGTCAACGCTCGAGCTGACGAAAAACACACGTAGTACGGGTATTCAGAACAGCGTCGGCCGGGCGTCCTACGCGCACAAAGTGCCGTTGTGGAGCAACAGCACCAGCGAGATGGCTAGCTTCACCACCACCTTCGCCTTCCAAATCACTCCGGACAAGGACAGCCTGCCGCTGACAGGCGATGGGATGGCCTTCTTCCTCGGCCATTTCCCTTCGGTGATCCCGCGGGACAGCTACGGCGGCAGCCTCGGCCTCCTCCTCACCAACACTAACGGGACAGGCGACGGTCGAATCGTGGCCGTCGAGTTCGACACTTTCTTCAACACGCGATATGGAGATATCAACGGGAACCATGTCGGCATCGACATCAACTCTGTCAACTCCACGGCGTCCACGAGAACGACGAGACCGGGCAAGAACCTCACGTCGCTCCATGTTATGGAAGCCACCATCAAGTACCAGAATGACTCCAAGATGCTGGCCCTTGACCTCCTCATCGACGATGTCTTGTACCAGCTCATTGCAACCGTCGATCTGAGAAGATACTTACCGGAGGAGGTCGCCGTGGGCTTCTCTGCGGCGACCGGCGACATCGCCGAGTTGCACCAGATACTGTCATGGTCATTCAGTTCCACTTTGCAGCTTGAATCAAAGAAGGAAGCAGCTCCACCTGCTCAACCTCTTCCGATTCCAAGTTTTCCAAGCACCAGCAGCAAAAACCACAAAACGTTGGTACCAATCCTTGTATCCGTACTAGTTCCTCTGCTTTTTTTGGTGGTCTGTGTCGCGGTGGTGCTGGGATGGAGGCGACACAAAAAAAGAAGAGCAAATGAGGACAGCGAAGAAGAGTGTGACGACAGAGCTGACCTCGAGAGAGGTGTGGCTGCCGGCGGCCCCAGACGGTACGTGTACCATGAGCTGGTCGCCGCAACAAACAACTTCGCGGAGGAGGAGAAGCTCGGGCGAGGCGGCTTCGGGAGCGTTTACCGGGGTCACCTCATACTCACACTCGCAGGCGCCGTCGGAGGTGACCAAGACCGTCGAGAGGTGGCGGTAAAGGTGCTGTCAGCAGAGTCGTCGTCGCAGGGGGAGGAAGGAGTTCGAGGCAGAGGTGAGGATCATCAGCAGACTCAAGCATCGCAACCTTGTCCAATTGTTGGGTTGGTGCGACAGCCGTAAGGGGCTCCTCCTTGTCTACGAGCTCGTTGCCGAGAGCAGCCTGGACAGGCACCTCTACAGCAAGGACGGCACGTATCTGACATGGCCACAGAGGTACAACATCATCGTCGGCTTGGGATCGGCGCTGCGCTACCTCCACGGGGAGTGGGAGCAGTGCATCGTGCACGGCGACATCAAGCCCAGCAACATCATGCTTGACTCGTCCCTCAACACCAAGCTCGGGGACTTCGGCTTGGCCCGGCTCATCGACCATGGCGCCGGGTTAACGCAGACCACCAAGGCCGTGCTCGGCACCGTCGGCTACATCGACCCGGAGTTCGTCAACACACGCCGGCCCAGTACCGAGTCCGACGTGTACAGCTTCGGCGTCGTCCTCCTGGAGGTCGCTTCCGGCCGGCGGCCGGTGATCGAGACGGCGGAGAGGTCCTTCACGCTGCTCAGCTGGGTGTGGGGCCTGTACGGGAGGGACGCGATCCTTGACGCGGCGGACGAGCGGCTGAGGGGCGACGAGGCGGACGAGCGGTGGATGGAGCGGGTGCTGGTCGTCGGGCTCTGGTGCGCGCAGCCGGACCAGAGCGAGCGGCCGTCCGTGGCGCAGGCCATGCACGTCCTGCAGTCCGACGAGGCGAGGCTGCCGGCGCTCCCGCAGCACATGTACAGGGCTGCGCCGAGTCTTGCATCGTCCGTCCCGTACGGGTCTTTCTCCGTTGACAGCTCCGGCTCCGGTTGTGTTCGCTCTTCTTCGGTCTGCACCGGCAACACCACTGCTTCCTCCGAGTCGTCCTCCACCGCGCTGCTACGACATTCCAAGGATCAAGCTAATTGATTCATCCAGATTTGTTGTTCTTGCTTAATTTTCTTGTTAAGAGTACGTCCAGTATGCATATCTGGGCTTACCGATTCACCATCGCAAGGTTTCCAACAACGAATGTAAGTGTACTGAGGATCGATTTGAAAAGAATCTTAGTTGCTGGAAGGGTAAACTAATGTCATATGGAGGCCGACTAATTCTTATTAATTTGGTGCTGATGAGCATGCCAATGTTCTTTTTGTCTTTCTTCCAAGTCCCGGTCGGGGTTCGAAAAAAAGGTTGGACTTTTATCGATCTCGTTTCTTCTGGCAGAGTGATGAGTTAAAAAGGAACTATAGACTTGCTAAATGAGATGTTATCTGTAGGCCAAAAGACCAAAGTGGGCTTTGAATTGAAAATTTAGAGGTGAAGAACATATGTCTTCTCAGCAAATGGTTGTACAAGCTATCTGTAGAGACCGATGCCACTTGGTCCCAGATTCTGCGTAATAAGTACCTTCATTCTAAAACCTTGTCTCAGGTGACGGTCAGACCAACCGACTCACCGTTTTGAAAAGGACTAAAGAGGGTTAAATCAACATTCTTCCATAGGGCAAAATTCATTATTGGTAATGGTACTTCCACGAGATTCTGGGAAGATACATGGTTAGGGAAGACGCCTCTAACTATCCAATATCCTTTTCTATATAATATTGTTCAATGTAGAGATGCTTACGTTGCAACACTACTACAGTTCACTCCCCTCAATATTCAATTCAGCAGGACTTTAGCGGGAAACCGTTGGGAAGCTTGGCTCCATCTTGTGAGAAGATTGATGGATGTCCATCTCTCTCTCAATAGCTAGACCAGTTGCACTGGAAACTTACTCAGAATGGAGTATTTTCGGTAAAATGCATGTATGTGGGTGTTACTAATTCTGGCATTATCTCTCGATCTTTGCATATCTGGAAAGTCAAAGTGCCCTTAAAAATTAAAGTGTTTATGTGGTTTGTTCAGAAGAAAGTCATTCTAACTAAGGACAATTAGGCTAAGCGTGACTGGACAGGATCGCGAAGATGTAGTTTCTGTGATCATGATGAGATTGTCAAACACCGCTTTCTCGATTGCTCAATGGCAAAAAATGTATGGCAGTTTGTGCACATAGCTTTTAACATTACTCCTCCAAATACCATCCACACGTTATTCATGACGTGGCTGGATGGAGTACAATAAAAAAAATGGAAAGCTGACTCGTGTAGGAGTGTATGCTTTATTATGGGCTACATAGAATTGCAGGAACGACTTGGTTTTAATAGAACAACACATATTCATTTCTTGCAGGTTATTTTTCGGGCCACTACACTGTTTCGTATGTGGTCGTTACTCACTCCGACGGATGCCAGGGAGCGTATGGTTACTGGGTCTATCCATTGGGAGACGGTACCACGGACTATTTTCAACCGGTTTAGATGACGGTCATGTAATAAGATAGGTGTTTAGTTTTCTATCTTTCTTTTTCCGCCGGTTGTGGCTATTCCGTTTTCTTGCAGTTAGCTCTTTGTGAGCGTTTTTGTAATTCGAGACCTGATGACTTTATTGGACTATTTACTTTTTAATAAGATGATCGCATGCATTTTTTTTATGTAGAGGCTGGGGGATAATTAACCTCCTTTTCGAAAAGAAAAAAACGTCCAGTATGCATTGTTTGGCGGGAAGATGATGTTCCATCACTTCGCGTGTTGTTTTCGCGATTAAATTCTCGGTCGAACTTGTATCTGTACGTATGGGAAAAGCCCGGGCCTTTTCAAGTTTTCATCAAGGAACACGATCTGTGCCTGAAAAAGAAAAAGAACATGAGTATGGCCATTGGTATGATCTCCTCCAACCCTGGCCCAAGAAACCTAGCGCCGCCACCGCCAGGCCCTCGGTTCCTCGCTTCGCCGCCACAGGAGGGGCCACTGGTGAAGTTTGAGCGTGCCCCAAGCAAGGTGGCGGCGGGGCTATTTCTCCCCTCTCCTCGGAGTTGCACGCGCTGTCTGCATCGCCATGAGCACGGGCGAGATGCAGGGCTGTGGGAGCGGCGTCAGCGCGGGGAGAGGCCGGATCCTGGTCGGGCTTGGCCAGATCTAGCTTCTCCGCCCTCGTTGTCCCTCGATGTGGTGCGCGCTGCGTCGGCGGGCAGTGCTCGGCGGCTCCATCGTGGAGTAGCGGACGTTGTTTTGCGGCGGGCGGCGGGCGACGGTGAGGTGGGGCTTAGTGGCTCCGTGGTGGGGTTGTGAGCTCCGGCGGGCAGCGAGGGCTGGATCCCGGGGCGGCGGCCCTAGAAGGTGGTGGCGGGTGAATCTCGGGCTTCCCGCGGTGGCATGGCGTACGTGTTGCGGTCCCTATCCAAGGCGATCTGCGTCCGCGATCTCGTGGTTTTTGCTACAGATTGGTCCAGATCAGAGACAGTGACGAGCGTGCGGGATTCATCTCGGCGCTCTCGCGGTTTGGCGAGGTGGGTGGGAGCCCTCCTCCCAGGCTCCAGTGGTGGCACACTCAGGCAGTGGCCGGTGCGCTAGGGATCCTACGGTGGCACTGCTGTTACGGATGGTCGCCGGATCTAGGCGGCTAGATCTGGGGCTTTGAAGGCGGTCGAGATAGTGCATTGGTTGTCGGGTGGATTTCTTGCGACGGATCCGGGTGAAAACTTGGTATTCGATCGTTGGACGGAGCCGATGATGACGATGCCCTTATCATCGTTTCCTTCATTAAGGCATCATCGAGGAGAAGCTCCCAACCCCACCCAATATCTCCGGGGGAAACCCTAGATCGGTTGATCGGATGACGGCGGCAATCATGTGTCGTTACCACCTTGGGGGCAGCATTCTTTGAGATGCACTCGGGCTCGGGGGACCAGTGGATGGCTTCTTCGGTGGAGCGGTGTCTCTCTCTACATATTCATGGCGGCGGTTCTTGGCGGCATGGAGCAGTGTAGGCTTGGCGACAGATGTGTGGCCATGGACACGCGCAGGAGGTCGACGCTGTCTGAATTGGTGGTGGCGTCGGCGCAGCTAGACCGGGCAAGGTTGATGCAGCAGTACAGCTCTGAAGATGAATTGGTAGCAGGTGGCTGCGGCAACGTCATACCCGGCAAGCGTCCTAGTTGATGAGCACGCCGGACTAGTGGGTGCCCATATCCGGCAGGCGTCCTGGTTGGGACCTCAGGTCTTAGACGTTAGGTTTGGCTACGAGGTCTGTTTGGTATTAGGCCCAGACCATCAGCGCCCCTTCATCAACTGGATAGGAGTAGCGACAAATATTGCTTATACGGTGGCTTTAGTCTTACTGTTTTATTACCTTGTAAGGTCTTGTGTTAATAATTAATAAATTGGCCATATGCATCGTCCAGATGCAGAGGCCGGGTGTCTTCATCCTTTTCTAAAAAAATGCGGTCATTGGTATGTAGCAGTGCGTTTGCCTAAAATTGATTTTGGAGAGACTGAGCTTCATGAAGGCCTTCCTTTACAAAATTCATTTTTTTATGTTTCAAAAATTTTAGAAAAAATAGACAGATATATGTGGAGGAATAATGTATATGTGTGTAAATTTTCAGAACGAAATACGTTGAAATGATGGTTGTGCAAAAAAGGGCTTTTCAGCACATTATACTATTCATACAAGTCCTTGAATTTTGTATTTTTTATACAAGTAGCTGTGTTTAGGGTATTTCATCTTGAATTTTTACATACATATACATTTCATACTGTATACTTGCATATTTTATCAGATTTTTTTGAAACCAAAATTTTTAAATTTTGATTTTTTTTTTCAAAAATAAAGGGCTCCAAGGAGCCAGGTCACCAAAACGTCCTACTCTTTATTTGTGGTCGAACTCCTTATGATAAGTGTTGGGGAACGCAGTAATTTAAAAAATTTCCTACAAGCACACAAGATCCATCTCTAGGTGATGCATAGCAACGAGAGGGGAGAGTGTTGTCTACGTACCCTCATAGACCGAAAGCTGAAGCATTATGACAACGCGGTTGATGTAGTCGCACGTCTTCACAATCCGACCGATCCTAGCACCGAAGGTACGGCACCTCCGCGATCTGCACGCGTTCATCTCGATGACGTCCCGAGAACTCTAGATCCAGCTGAGATCGAGGGAGAGTTTCGTCAGCACGACGGCGTGGTGACATGATGATGAAGTTACCGACGCAGGGCTTCGCTTAAGCTCTAGGACGATATGACCGAGGTGTGTAACTGTGGAGGGGGGCACCAGAGAAGGCTAAACAATCAACTTGTGTGTCTATGGGGTGTCCCCCTCCCCCGTATATAAAGGAGTGGAGAAGCGGGAGGGTCGGCCCTCTCATGGCGCGCCCAAGGGGGGAGTCCTAGCTACTCCCGGTGGGAGTAGGATTCCCCCTTCCCTAGATGGAGTTGGAGAGGAAGGAAGGGGGAGAGAGAGGGAAGGGGGGCCCACCCTATTCAGATTAGGCTTGGGGGGGGGGGCTCCACCTGGCCTCCTCCTCCTCTCTCCCACTAAGGCCCAATAAGGCACATACACTCCCCGGGGGGTTCCGGTAACCCCCCGGCACTCCAGTTTTATCCGAAACTTTTCCGGAACACTTCTGGTGTCCGAATATAGTCGTACAATATATCAACCTTTATGTATCAAACATTTCGAGACTCCTCGTCATGTCCGTGATCACATCCGGGACTCCGAACAATCTTCAGTACATCAAAACACATAAGCTCATAATACCAATCGTCATCGAACGTTAAGCGTGCGGACCCTACGGGTTCGAGAACTATGTAGACATGACCGAGACACGTCTGTGGTCAATAACTAATAGCAGAACCTTGATGCTCATATTGGTTCCTACATATTCTACGAAGATCTTTATTGTTCAAACCGCATAACAACATACGTTGTTCCCTTTGTCATCGATATGTTACTTGTCCGAGATTCGATCGTCGGTATCTCAATACCCAGTTCAATCTCATTACCGGCAAGTCTCTTTACTTGTTCCATAATACTTCATCCTGAAACTAACTCATTAGTCACAATGCTTGCAAGGCTTATAGTGATGAGTATTACCGAGAGGGCCCAGGGATACCTCTCCGAAACACGGAGTGACAAATCCTAATCTTGATCTATGCCAACCCAACAAACACCTTCGGACACACCTGTAGAGCACCTTTATAATCACCCATTTATGATGTGATGTTTGGTAGCACACAAAGTGTTCCTCCGGTATTCGGGAGTTGCATAATCTCATAGTCTGAGGAACTTGTAGAAGTCATAAAGAAAGAAGTAGCAATGAAACTGACATGATAATAATGCTAAGCTAACAAATGGGTCATGTCCATCACATCATTCTCCTAATGATGTGATCTTGTTCATCAAATGACGAGACATGTCAATGGTTAGGAAACATAACCATCTTTGATTAACGAGCTAGTCAAGTAGAGGCATACTAGGTACTGTATGTTTTGTTTATGTATTGACACATGTACTAAGTTTCTGGTTAATACAATTCTAGCATGAATAATAAACATTTATCATGAATTAAGGAAATAAATAATAACTTTATTATTGCCTCTAGGGCATATTTCCTTCAGTCTCCCACTTACACTAGAGTCAATAATCTAGTTCACATCACTATGTGATTTAACACCAATATTCACATCTGTATGTGATTAACACCAATAGTTCACATCGCCATGTGACCAACACCCAAAGGGTTTACTAGAGTCAATAATCTAGTTCACATCGCTATGTGACTAACACCCAAAGAGTACTAAGGTGTGATCATGTTTTGCTCGTGAGAGAAGTTTAGTCAACGGGTCTGTCACATTCAGAGCCGTATGTATTTTGGAAATATTCTATGTCTACAATGCTCTGCACGGAGCTAGTCTAGCTAATTGCTCCCACTTTCAATATGTATCCACATTGAGCCTTAGAGTCATCTGAATCGGTGTAAAACCTTGCATCGACGTAACTCTTTACGACGAACTCTTTATCACCCCATCACCGAGAAACATTTCCTTAGTCCTCACTAAGGATAATTTTGACCGCTGTCCAGTGATCTACTCTTAGATCACTATTGTACCCCCTTGCCAAACTAATGGCAAGGTACACAATAGGTCTGATACACAACATGACATACTTTACAGATCCTATGACTGTGGCATAGGGAATGCCTTTCATTTTCTTTCTATCTTCTCCCGTGGTCGGGCTTTGAGTCTTACTCAACTTTACACCTTGTAATACAAACAAGAATTCCTTCTTTGACTGATCCATTTTGAACTCTTTCAAAAAAAAATTCAAGGTATTTATTTATTGAAATAACTTATCAAACGTCTTGATCTATCTCTATAGATCTTGACGCCCAATTTGTAAGCAGCTTCACCGAGGTCTTTCAATGAAAAACTCTTATTTAAGTATCCCTTTATGCTATCCAGAAATTCTATATCATTCCCAATCAACAATATGTCATCCATATATAATATTAGAAATGCTACAGAGCTCCCACTCACTTTCTTGTAAATACAGACTTCTCCAAAAGTCTGTCAAAACCATATGCTTTGATCACACTATCAAAGCCTTTATTCCAACTCTGAGAGGCTTACACCAGTCCATAAATGGATCGCTGGAGCTTGCAAACTTTGTTAGCACCCTTTGGTTCAACAAAACCTTCTAGTTGCATCATATACAACTCATCTTTAAGAAATATCCATTTAAGGAATGCAGTTTTTATATCCATTTGCAAGATTTTATAATCATAAAATGCAGCAATTGCTAACATGATTTGGACAAACTTTAAGCATCGCTACGGGTGAGAAAGTCTTATCGTAGTCAATTCCTTGAACTTGTTGAAAACCTTTCACAACAAGTCGAGCTTTATAGATAGTAACACTACTATCATCGCCCTTCTTCCTCTTAAAATCCATTTATTTTCTATGGCCTGCCGATCATCGGGCAAATCCACCAAAGTCCACACTTTGTTCTCATCATGGATCCCATCTCAGGTTTCATGGCCTTAAGCCACTTCATGGAATCTGGGCTCATGATGGCTTCCTCATAGTTCGTAGGTTCATCATGGTCTAGTAACATGACTTCCAGAAAAGGATTACCGTACCATTCTGGTGCGAACTATACTCTGGAAGACCTACGAGGTTCTGTAGTAACTTGATCTGAAGTTTCATGATCATTAGCTTCCTCACTAATTGGTGTAGGAATCACTGGAACTGATTTGTGTGATGAACAACTTTCCAATTTGGGAGAAGCTAAAATTACCTCATCAAGTTCTACTTTCCTGCCACTCACTTCTTTCGAGAGAAACTCCTTCGCTAGAAAGGATCCATTCTTAGCAACGAATATCTTGCCTTCGGATCTGTGATAGAAGGTGTACCCAACAGTTTTCTTTGGGTATTCTATGAAGACGCGTTTCTCCGATTTGGGTTCGAGCTTATCAGGTTGAAGCTATTTTACATAAGCATCGCAGCCCCAAACTTTAAGAAATGACAACTTCGGTTTCTTGCCAAACCACAGTTCATAAGGCGGCGTCTCAGCGGATCTTGATGGTGCCCTATTTAAAGTGAATGCAGCTATCTCTAATGCATAACCCCAAAACGATAGTGGTAACCCGGTAAGAGACATCATATATCGCACCATATCCAATAAAGTGCGGTTACGACGTTCGGACACACCATTATGTTATGGTGTTCCATGTGGCGTGAGTTGTGAAACTATTCCATAATATTTTAAATGAAGGCCAAACTCGTAACTCAACTATTCTCCTCTATGATCAGATCGTAGAAACTTTATTTTCTTGTTACGATGATTCTCCACTTCACACTAAAATTCTTGGATGTTTTCAAATGTTTTAGACTTGTGTTTCATTAAGTAGATATACCCATATCTGCTTGATAACCCACAAGTATAGGGGATAGTTGTAGCCTCTTTCGATAAGTAAGAGTGTCGAACCCAACGAGGAGCTAAAGGGAGAACAAATACTCTCTCAAGTCCTATCGGCCACTGATACGACTCTACGCACGCTTGACGTTCGCTTTACCTAGAACAAGTATGAAACTAGAAGTACTTTGTAGGTGTGATAGGATAGGTTTGCAAGAACGTAAAGAACGCGTAAATATAAACTAGGGGCTATTTAGATAAAGATGCAATAAAGTAAATATAACGAGTGTGGAAAAGTGGTGGTAGGAGTTGTGGAATTGTCCCTAAGCAACAGACTAAGTTCCTAGACCGGTAATCACTATTGCAATTCTATTTGAGGGAGAGGCATAAGCTAACATACTTTCTCTACTTGGATCATATGCACTTATGATTGGAACTCTATCAAGCATCCGCAACTACTAAAGATTCATTAAGGTAAAACCCAACCATAGCATTAAAGTATCAAGTCCCCTTTATCCCATACGCAAACAACCTACTTACTCGGGTCTGTGCTTCTGTCACTCACGCCACCCACCATAAGCAAATCATAAACATATTGCAAACCCTACAGCAGGAATCCCTCACGGTTGCGCGACACGAAAGGCACAATAGGACAGCACCAATAATAAAACATGCAACTCAAACCAATCATAGCAATTCATCAATCACCGATAGAACAACGAAAATCTACTCAGACATCATAGGATGGCAACACATCATTGGAAAATAATATGAAGCATAAAGCACCATGTTCAAGTAGAGGGTACAGCGGGTTGCGGGAGAGTGGACCGCTGTAGATAGATGGGGGAAGGTGATGGAGATGTTGGTGAAGATGGCGGAGGTGTTGGTGAAGATCGCGGTGATGATGATGGCCCCCGACGGCGTTTCGGCGCCACCGGAAGCAAGGGGGAGAGAGCCCCCCTTCTTCTTCTTCTTCTTCTTCTTCCTTGACCTTCTCCCTAGATGGGAGAAGGGTTTCCCCTCTGGTCCTTGGCTCCCATGGCTTGGGAGGGGCGAGAGCCCCTCCGAGATTGGATCTATCTCTCTGTTTCTGCGTTCTCTGCGTTGGCAGATTCTACCCCTTCAATGTTTCCTTTATATCTGGAGATCCGTAACTCCGATTGGGGTGAATCTTTCGCCCAGATCTTTCTCATAAAATTATCTTTCTTGCGCCAGCAGAAGAGCATCAACCTCCTTACGGGTGTACCACGAGGGTCAGGGGCGCGCCTGGGGGGGTAGGGCGCGCCCCCTACCTCGTGCCCACCTCGGATACCGTTTCGCGTTGATTTTACTTCCAGAAAATCATAAATATTCCAAAAAAAATCTCCGTTTATTTTTTTTCCGTTTGGACTCCGTTTGGTATTGGGTTTCTGCGAAACAAAAAACATGCAACAGACAGGAACTGGCACTGGGCACTGGATCAATATGTTAGTCCCAAAAATAATATAAAAAGTTGCCAAAAGTATATGAAAGTGAATAATATTGGCATGGAATAATCAAAAATTATAGATACGACGGAGACGTATCAGCATCCCCAAGCTTAATTCCTGCTCCTCCTCGAGTAGGTAAATGATAAAAAAGAAAAAAAATTGATGTGGAATGCTACCTAGCATAATGTTGATCATATGTCTAATCATGGCATGAATATTAAGACACGAGTGATTCAAAGCAATAGTCTATCATTTGACATAAAAACAATAATACTTTGAGCGTACCAATAAAGCAATCATGTCTTTTCAAAACAACAAGGCAAAAGCAAGCTTATCCCTACAAAATCATACAGTTTGGCCATGCTTCATTTTCGTCACACAAAAATGCTCCCATCATGCACAACCCGGATGACGAGCTGAGCAATTGGTTCATACTTTTTAATGCGCTTCAGCTTTTTCAACCCTCACGCAATACATGAGCAAAAGCCATGGATATGGCACTATAGGTGGAATAGAATATAATGATGGAGGTTATGTGGAGAAGCCAAAAAAAGGAGAAAGTCTCACATCAACTAGGCGTATCAACGGGCTATGGAGATGCCCATTAATAGATATCAATGTGAGGAGTAGGGATTACCATGCAATGGATGCACAAAGAGCTATAAGTGTATGAAAGATCAACAAAAGAAACTAAGTGGGTGTGCATCCAACTTGCTTGCTCATGAATACCTAGGGCATTTGAGGAAGCCCATCGTTGGAATATACAAGCCAAGTTCTATAATGAAAATTCCCACTAGTATATGAAAGTGACAACATAGGAGACAATCTATATGAAGAACATGGTGCTACTTTGAAGCACAAGATATGAGACTCACTACATGAAAAACATGGTGCTACTTTGAAGCACAAGTGTGGAAAAAGAGATAGTAACATTGCCCCTTTTTTGGTGGGCTTCTTTGGCCCCCTTTTTTTATTTAGGCTTCTTTGGCCTTCCCCTTTTGGGGGGGGGGGGGAAATGTTCTATAATGATGATCATCACACTTTTATTTACTTACAACTCGATATTACAACTCGATACTGGAACAAAGATATGACTCTATATGAATTCTTCCGGCGGTGTACCGGGATGTACAATGGTCTAGCGTAGCAATGACATCAAAAAAACGGACAAGCCATGAAAACATCATGCTAGCTATCTTAGGATCATGCAAAGCAATATGACAATGAATGCTCAAGTCATGAATATGATGACGATGGAAGTTGCATGGCAATATATCTCGGAATGGCTATGGAAATGCCATGATAGGTAGGTATGGTGGTTGTTTTGAGGAAGATATAATGAGGCTTATGTGTGATAGAGCGTATCGTATCACGGGGTTTGGATGCACCGGCAAAGTTTGCACCAACTTTTGAGGTGAGAAAGGGCAATGAACGGTACCGAAGAGGCTAGCAATGATGGAAGGGTGAGAGTGCGTATAATCCATGGACTCACATTAGTCATAAAGAACTCATATACTTATTGCAAAAGTTTATTAGCCCTCGAAGCAAAGTACTACTACGCATGCCCCTAGGGGGATAGATTGGTAGGAAAAGACCATCGCTCGTCCCCGACTGCCACTCATAAGGAAGACAATCAAAGAAACACCCCATGCTTCAAACTTGTCACACAATGGTTACCATACGTGCATGCTACGGGACTTGCAAACCTCAACACAAGTGTCTCTACAATCCACAACCACCCACTAGCATAACTCTAATATCACCATCTTTATATCGCAAAACTATTGCAAGGAATCAAACATATCATATTCAGCGATCTTCAAGTTTATGTAGGATTTTATGACTAACCATGTGAATGACCAATTCCTGTCATTTCTCTAAATAGATATAAGTGAAGCAAGAGAGTTTAATTCTTTCTACAAAAGATATGCCCATGCTCTAACAAGTATAAGTGAAGCAAAAGAGCATTCTACAAATGGCGATTTTCTATGTGAAGAGAAACAGGCAATCCAACTTCAAATGATATAAGTGAAGCACATGAAGCATTCTATAAAGCCATACTCAAAAGATTTAAGTGAAGTGTAATGAGCATTCTATAAATCAACCAAGGACTATCTCATACCAGCATGGTGCATAAAAGAAAAATAAAAACCTAATTGCAAAAGACGCTCCAAGACTTGCATATAATGCATGAACGAAACGAATTCGAAAACATACCGATACTTGTTGAAGAAAGAGCGGATGCCTCCCCAGCATCCCCAAGCTTAGATGCTTGAGTCTCCTTGAATATTTACTTGGGGTGCCTCGGGCATCCCCAAGCTTGAGCTCTTGCCTCTCTTCCTTCTTCTCACATCGAAACATCCTCGATTAGACACTACATCAACACAAAACTTCAACAGAAAACTCGGTAAGATCCGTTAGTATAATAAAGCAAATCACCACTCTAAGTACTGTTGCAAACCAATTCATATTTTGTTTTGCATTGTGTCTACTGTAATATAACTTTTTCATGGCTTAATCCACTAATATAAATTGATAGTTTCATCAAAACAAGCAAACTATGCATCAAAAACAGAATCTGTCAAAAACAGAACAGTCTGTAGCAATCTGAACATCCACCATACTTCTGGTACCCCAACAATTCTACCAAAATTAGGAAAAATAAAAGTTGTATAGAAAGACAGTGCAAAAAGAGTCAGAACCAAATGACGTTCCAAGTAAAAATGTAAAATCGCGCACTACAGCCAAAGTTTCTGTCCTGCACCGTACAAACCAACAAGCATTGTAAACATCCTAAAGGCAAACCTTGGCACATTATTTTTATAATACAATGGAACTGTACAAGTGGATAATTATTTTTGTTGAAAAGTTTCTGTAATCAAGATTCACAAAGTCTCCGTGAGCATGAACAAAGTTCAAGGCTAGCTCCCAGTTCAACAATGCTTGTCTTTCTCACTTTCACTTTCCTTTTTGAAAAGTTTTTGGTCTCCCCTCTTTATTTTTTTTGTTTTTAAACTATATGAAAGCACTCAACAGAAATAAATGACTCTCTAAAACTTCCGGGTTGTCTCCTTGGCAGCGCTTTCTTTAAAGCCATTAAGCTAGGCATTTAGTGCTCAAGTAATGGATCCACCCGGATCCCAAGGTATATCAAAGGCAATTTTAATTAACAATGATTTGTAATTTAGTAGTAAGCACAAAGTAACATATATCATGCAACAACAAAGTCTAACTCTCTTCCTATGCATCGGCATGTCATAAAAGAACAATTCATGCACACCAAGTAAAGGCCAATGCATAGTATAAGTAGTTTCTTGCAATTTCATCGTGTTGGAAACATAAAGAGACGGACATATAGTCCCTCTCTCATAATAATTGCAAGTAGGAGAAGCAAGCACATGCATATTATATTCATCAAAATCATCATGTGTAACGGTAAAAGGCAACCCATCAATACAATCCTTAATAAGCGCAAACTTCTCCGATATAGTGTAGTCGGGAGAATTCAAAAAGATAATAGGACTATCATGCGTGGGTGCAATAGCAACAATTTCATGTTTAACATAAGGAACTATAGCAAGTTCATCTCCATAAGCATAATTCATATTGGCATCTTGGCCACAAGCATAGCAAGCATCATCAAAAAGGGATATTTCAAGAGAATCAACGGGATCATAACAATTATCATAGCAATCATCATGGCAATCATCATAGCAACCATCCTTTGGTAAGCACAAAGAGGAATTAAATAATGTATGAGTTGGAGGGTTACTCTTGTTGGGGAACGTAGTAATTTCAAAAAAATTCCTACGCACACGCAAGATCATGGTGATGGCGTAGCAACGAGAGGGGAGAGTGTTCGTCCACGTACCCTCGTAGACCGTAAGTGGAAGCGTTATCACAACGCGGTTGATGTAGTCATACGTCTTCACGATCCGACTGATCCAAGTACCGAACGTACGGGGCCTCCGAGTTCAGCACACGTTCAGCTCGATGACGATCTCCGGCCTCCGATCCAGCCGAGCTCCGGAGATGAGTTCCGTCAGCACGACAGCGTGGTGACGATGTTGATGCTCTACCGGCGCAGGGCTTCGCCTAAGCTTTGCGACGATACGACCGAGGTGCAATATGGTGGAGGGGGGCACCGCACACGGCTATCCGTAGATCAGCTTGTGTATCTTTGGGGTGCCCCTCCCCCCCCCCCCGCCCCCGTATATAAAGGAGCCAGGGGGAAGGAGGCGGCCGGCCTAGAGGGCGCGCCAAGGGGGGGAGTCCTACTCCCACCGGGAGTAGGACTCCCTCTTTCCAAGTAGGAGTAGGAGAAGGGGGGAAAGAGGAGGAAGAGGGGAAGGAAAGGGGGGGCGCCGCCCCCATTCCCTTGTCCTATTCGGACTAGGAGAGGGAGGGGCGTGCGGCCCCCTCCTGGCTCCTTCCCTCTTCTCCCTCTTGGCCCACTAAGGCCCATTAACCCCCCGGTAAAATGCCGATTTCACCCGGAACCATTCCGATGTCCAAACATAGGCTTCCAATATATCAATCTTTATGTCTCGACCATTTCGAGACTCCTCGTCATGTCCGTGATCACATCCAAGACTCCGAACAAACTTCGGTACATCAAAACTTATAAACTCATAATAAAACTGTCATCGTAACGTTAAGCGTGCGGACCCTACGGGTTCGAGAACTATGTAGACATGACCTAGAACCATTCTCGGTCAATAACCAATAGCGGGACCTGGATGCCCATATTGGTTCCTACATATTCTACGAAGATCTTTATCGGTCAAACCGCATAACAACATACGTTGTTCCCTTTGTCATCAGTATGTTACTTGCCCGAGATTTGATCGTCGGTATCCAATACCTAGTCCAATCTCGTTACCGGTAAGTCTATTTACTCGTTCTGTAATACATCATCTCATAACTAACTCATTAGTTACAATGCTTGCAAGGCTTAGGTGATGAGTATTACCGAGAGGGCCCGGAGATACCTCTCCGACAATCGGAGTGACAAAACCTAATCTCGAATTATGCCAACTCAACATGTACCTTCGGAAACACCTGTAGAGCACCTTTATAATCACCCAGTTACGTTGTGACGTTTGGTAGCACACAAAGTGTTCTTCCGGTAAACGGGAGTTGCACAATTTCATAGTTGTAGGAACTTTGTATAAGTCATGAAGAAAGCAATAGCAGTATACTAAACGATCAAGTGCTAGGCTAACATAATGGGTCATGTCAATCACATCATTCTCCTAATGATGTGATCTCACTATTCAAATGACAACACATGTCTATGGTTAGGAAACGTAACCATCTTTGATTAATGAGCTAGTCAAGTAGAGGCATACTAGTGACTTATATGTTTGTCTATGTATTCACACATGTATCATGTTTCCGGTTAGTACAATTCTAGCATGAATAATAAACATTTATCATGATATGAGGAAATAAATAATAACTTTATTATTGCCTCTAGGGCATATTTCCTTCAGTCTCCCACTTGCACTAGAGTCAATAATCTAGCTTACATAGTAATGATTCTAACACCCATGGAGTCTTGGTGTTGATCATGTTTTGCTCGTGAGAGAGGCTTAGTCAACGGGTCTGCAACATTCAGATCCGTGTGTATCTTGCAAATCTCTGTCTCCCACTTGGACTTGGTCCCAAATGGAATTGAAGCATTTCTTGATGTGCTTGCTCCTCTTGTGAAATCTGGATTCCTTTGCCAAGGCAATTGCACCAGTATTGTCACAGAAGATCTTCATTGGTCCCGATGCACTAGGTATGACACCTAGATTGGAAATGAACTCCCTCATCTAGACTCCTTCATTCGCTGCTTCGGAAGCAGCTATGTATTCCGCTTCACATGTAGATCCCGCCACGACGCTTTGTTTAGAACTGCACCAACTTACAGCTCCATCGTTTAATAAAAACACGTATCCGGTTTGCGATTTAGAATCGTCCGGATCAGTGTCAAAGCTTGCATCGACGTAACCATTTACGACTAGCTCTTTGTCACCTCTATATACGAGAAACATATCCTTAGTCCTTTTCAGGTATTTCAGGATGTTCTTGACCGATGTCCAATGATCCACTCCTGGATTACTTTGGTACCTTCCTGCCAAGCTTATTGCTAAGGATACGTCAGGTCTGGTACACAACATTGCATACATGATAGAGCCTATGGCTGAAGCATAGGGAACAATTTTCATTTTCTCTCTATCTTCTACTGTGGTCGGGCATTGAGTTTGACTCAACTTCACACCTTGTAGCACAGGCAAGAATCCTTTCTTTGCCTGATTCATTTTGAACTTTTTCAAAATTTTGTCAAGGTATGTGCTTTGTGAAAGTCCTATTAAGCGTCTTGATCTATCTCTATAGATCTTGATGCCTAATATGTAAGCAGCTTCACCAAGGTCTTTCATTGAAAAACTTTTATTCAAGTATCCCTTTATGCTATCCAGAAATTCTATATCATTTCCAATTAATAATATGTCATCTACATATAAAATTAGAAATGCTACAGAGCTCCCACTCACTTTCTTGTAAATACAGACTTCTCCAAAATTCTGTATAAAACCATATGCTTTGATCACACTATCAAAGCGTTTATTCCAACTCCGAGATGCTTGCACCAGTCCATAAATGGATCGTTGGAGCTTGCACACTTTGTTAGCACCTTTTGGATCAAAAAAACCTTCTGGCTGCATCATATACAACTCTTCTTCTAAAAATCCATTCAAGAATGCAGTTTTGACATCCATTTGCCAAATTTCATAATCATGAAATGCAGCAATAGCTAACATGATTCGGACAGACTTAAGCATCGCTACGGGTGAGAAAGTCTCATCGTAGTCAACCCCTTGAACTTGTCGAAAACCTTTCGCAACAAGTCGAGCTTTATAGACAGTTATATTACCATCAGCGTCAGTCTTCTTCTTAAAGATCCATTTATTCTCAATGGCTTGCCGATCATCGGGCAAGTCAACCAAAGTCCATACTTTGTTTTCATACATGGATCCCATCTCAGATTTCATGGCCTCTGGCCATTTTGCGGAATCTGGGCTCATCATTGCTTCCTCATAGTTCGTAGGTTCATCATGGTCAAGTAACATGACTTCCAGAATAGGATTACCGTACCACTCTGGTGCGGATCTTACTCTGGTAGACCTACGAGGTTCAGTAGAAACTTGATCTGAAGATTCATGATCAATATCATTAGCTTCCTCACTAATTGGTGTAGTTGTCACAGGAACCGGTTCTCGTGATGAACTACTTTCCAATAAGGGAGTAGATACAGTTATCTCATCAAGTTCTACTTTCCTCCCACTCACTTCTTTCGAGAGAAACTCCTTCTCTAGAAAGGATCCATTCTTAGCAACGAATGTCTTGCCTTCGGATCTATGATAGAAGGTGTACCCAACAGTCTCTTTTGGGTATCCTATGAAGACACATTTCTCCGATTTGGGTTCGAGCTTATCTGGTTGAAGTTTCTTCACATAAGCATCGCAGCCCCAAACTTTAAGAAACAACAACTTTGGTTTCTTGCCAAACCACAGTTCATAAGGCGTCGTCTCAACGGATTTTGATGGTGCCCTATTTAACATGAATGCGGCCGTCTCTAAAGCATAACCCCAAAACGATAGCGGTAAATCAGTAAGAGACATCATAGATCGCACCATATCAAGTAAAGTACGATTACGACGTTCAGACACACCATTTCGTTGTGGTGTTCCGGGTGGCGTGAGTTGCGAAACTATTCCGCATTGCTTCAAATGTAAACCATACTCATAACTCAAATATTCTCCTCCACGATCAGATAGTAGAAACTTTATTTTCTTGTTACAATGATTTTCTACTTCACTCTGAAATTCTTTGAACTTTTCAAATGTTTCAGACTTGTGTTTCATTAAGTAGATATACCCATATCTGCTCAAATCATCTGTGAAGGTGAGAAAATAACGATATCCGCCATGAGCCTCAACATTCATTGGACCACATACATCTGTATGTATGATTTCCAACAAATCTGTTGCTCTCTCCATAGTACCGGAGAACGGTGTTTTGGTCATCTTGCCCATGAGGCACGGTTCGCAAGTACCAAGTGATTCATAATCAAGTGATTCCAGAAGTCCATCAGTATGGAGTTTCTTCATGCGATTTACACCGATATGACCTAAACGGCAGTGCCACAAATATGTTGCACTATCATTATCAACTCTGCATCTTTTGGCTTCAACATCTATACTCCTATATAGTGTACCAGTTTTGAAACTTCAAACTCCTTCTCATAGGATACAATCACAGCCGTTCACTATGTCGATCTGACGGTTGAGAATGCCTGGATTCACAGTCTACAGTAGCCAGGTGCCTTTTCCAATATCTTCGAGAACAATCCTGACGTTGTGCCTCTCTGCCAAATGGTCTCCCTGAGCAGTGCAGCCCCATGCTACCTTTTACTACAGAGTACCGGATCTTCTATGGCTTGAAAGGAAATCAGTGGCTTGACATGTTGAAGTTGATGTAATACAGAGGTGTTGGTTCTGTGTAACTTTATTTAGGAAAATAAACCAGGACGCAAGAGCTACTTAATGCGATAGGATTGGGCTCTTCTCAAAATTTTCTCAGTAATTGCTTGTTCTAGGGAATTAGGATGTGGCTTCCTGTATGATGTCAAAAAAAAGGATGCGGCTTCCTGTACGTAAAACTTTCTTCTATTCTTGTGTTTGGAATGAGTTTTTTTAGTACGGAGTAACTAAGAATCATGTATCTTAATTGCTGAGCAGGGAGCATATCATCAGTTAGCAAATTGTGTACACTCTCACATGCGAAGCATGTACCATTTGCTAGTTATGAATAAGTGTATCACTACTATCGAGATTCAATAAAAATAGACCACTCTTCAAGGGTGCATGACCATAAAAGATATTACTCATATAAATAGAACAACCATTATTCTCTGATTTAAATGAATAACCGTCTCGCATCAAACAAGATCCAGATATAATGTTCATGCTCAACGCTGGCACCAAATAACAATTATTCAGGTCTAAAACTAATCCCGAAGGTAGATGTAGAGGTAGCGTGCCAACTGCGATCACATCGACTTTGGAACCGTTTCCCACGCGCATCGTCACCTCGTCCTTGGCCAGTGCTCGCTTATTCCGTAGTCCCTGTTTCGAGTTGCAAATATTAGCAACAGAACCAGTATCAAATACCTAGGTGCTACTACGAGCTCTAGTTAGGTACACATCAATAACATGTATATCACATATACCTTTGTTCACTTTGCCATCCTTCTTATCCGCCAAATACTTGGGGCAATTCCGCTTCCAGTGACCAGTCTGCTTGCAGTAGAAGCACTCAGTTTCAGGCTTAGGTCCAGACTTGGGTTTCTTCTCTTGAGCAGCAACTTGCTTGCCGTTCTTTTTGAAGTTCCCCTTCTTCTTCCCTTTGCCCTTTTTCTTGAAACTAGTGGTCTTGTTGACCATCAACACTTGATGCTCCTTCTTGATTTCTACCTCCGCAGCTTTTAGCATTGCAAAGAGCTCGGGAATAGTATTGTTCATCCCTTGCATATTATAGTTCATCACAAAGCTCTTGTAGCTTGGTGGCAGTGATTGGAGAATTCTGTCAATGACACTATCATCAGGAAGATTAACTCCCAGTTGAATCAAGTGATTACTATACCCAGACATTCTGAGTATGTGTTCACTGACAGAACTATTCTCCTCCATCTTGCAGCTGTAGAACTTATTGGAGACTTCATATCTCTCAATCCGGGCATTTTCTTGAAATATTAACTTCAACTCCTGGAACATCTCATATGCTCCATGATGTTCAAAACGTCGTTGAAGACCCGGTTCTAAGCCGTAAAGCATGGCACACTGAACTATAGAGTAGTCATCAGCTTTGCTCTGCCAGACGTTCTTAACGTCGTCAGTTGCATCAGCAGCAGTCCTGGCACCCAGCGGTGCTTCCAGGACGTAACTTTTCTGTGCAGCAATGAGGATAATCCTCAGGTTACGGACCCAGTCCGTGTAATTGCTACCATCATCTTTCAACTTTGCTTTCTCAAGGAACGCATTAAAATTCAACGGAACAACAGCACGAGCCATCTATCTACAAACAAACATAGACAAGCAAGATACTATCAGGTACTAAGTTCATGATAAATTTAAGTTCAGTTAATCATATTACTTAAGAACTCCCACTTAGACAGACATCTCTCTAGTCATCTAAGTGATCACGTGATCCAAATCAACTAAACCATAACCGATCATCACGTGAGATGGAGTAGTTTTCAATGGTGACCATCATTATGTTGATCATATCTACTATATGATTCACGCTCGACCTTTCAGTCTCCGTGTTCCCAGGCCATATCTGCATATGCTAGGCTCGTCAAGTTTAACCTGAGTATTCCGCGTGTGCAAAACTGGCTTGCACCCGTTGTAGATGGACGTAGAGCTTATCACACCCGATCATCACGTGGTGTCTGGGCACGACGAACTTTGGCAACGGTGCATACTTAGGGAGAACACTTCTTGATAATTTTAGTGAGAGATCATCTTAAAATGCTACCGTCAATCAAAGCAAGATAAGATGCATAAAGGATAAACATCACATGCAATCAATATAAGTGATATGATATGGCCATCATCATCGTGTGCTTGTGATCTCCATCTCCGAAGCATCGTCTTGATCACCATCGTCACCGGCACGACACCTTGATCTCCATCGTAGCATCGTTGTCGTTACGCCATCTATTGCTTCTACGACTATCGCTACCGCTTAGTGATAAAGTAAAGCAATTACAGGGCGTTTGCATTTCATACAATAAAGCGACAACCATATGGCTCCTGCCAGTTGCCGATAACTTCGGTTACAAAACATGATCATCTCATACAATAAAATATAGTATCACGTCTTGACCATATCACATCACAACATGCCCTACAAAAACAAGTTAGACGTCCTCTACTTTGTTGTTGCAAATTTTACGTGGCTGCTACGGGCTTAGCAAGAACCGTTCTTACCTACGCATCAAAACCACAACGATAGTTCGTCAAGTTGGTGCTGTTTTAACCTTTGCAAGGACCGGGCGTAGTCACACTCGATTCAGCTAAAGTGAGAGAGACAGACACCCGCCAGCCACCTTTAAGCACGAGTGCTCGTAACGGTGAAACCAGTCTCGCGTAAGCGTACGCGTAATGTCGGTCCGGGCCGCTTCATCTCACAATACCGCCGAACCAAAGTATGACATGCTGGTAAGCAGTATGACTTGTATCGCCCACAACTCACTTGTGTTCTACTCGTGCATATAACATCAACGCATAAAACCTAGGCTCGGATGCCACTGTTGGGGAACGTAGTAATTTCAAAAAAATTCCTACGCAAACGCAAGATCATGGTGATGGCATAGAAACGAGAGGGGAGAGTGTTCGTCCACGTACCCTCGTAGACCGTAAGCGGAAGCGTTATCATAACGTGGTTGATGTAGTCGTACGTCTTCATGATCCGACCGATCCAAGCACCGAACCTACGGGGCCTCCGAGTTCAGCACACGTTCAGCTCGATGACGATCTCCGGCCTCCGATCCAGCCTAGCTCCGGAGATGAGTTCCGTCAGCACGACGGCGTGGTGACGATGTTGATGCTCTACCGGCGCAGGGCTTCGCCTAAGCTTTGCGACGATATGACCGAGGTGGAATATGGTGGAGGGGGCACCGCACACGGCTAAGGAACGATTCGTCGATCAACTTGTGTGTCTTTGGGGTGCCCCCCCCCCCCCCCCCCGCCCCCGTATATAAAGGAGCCAGGGGGGAAGGAGGCGGCCGGCCTAGAGGGCGCGCCAAGGGGGGGAGTCCTACTCCCACCGGGAGTAGGACTCCCTCTTTCCAAGTAGGAGTAGGAGAAGGGGGGAAAGAGGAGGAATAGGGGAAGGAAAGGGGGGGCGCCGGCCCCCTTCCCTTGTCCTATTCAGACTAGGAGGGGGAGGGGCGCGCGGCCCCCTCCTGGCTCCTTCCTTCTTCTCCCTCTTGGCCCACTAAGGCCCATTAACCCCCCAGGGGGTTCCGGTAACCTCCCGGTACTCCGATAAAATGCCGATTTCACCCGGAACCATTCCGATGTCCAAACATAGGCTTCCAATATATCAATCTTTATGTCTCGACCATTTCGAGACTCCTCGTCATGTCCGTGATCACATCCGGGACTCCGAACAAACTTCGGTACATCAAAACTTATAAACTCATAATAAAATTGTTATCGTAACATTAAGCGTGCGGACCCTACGGGTTCGAGAACTATGTAGACATGACCTAGAACCATTCTCGGTCAATAACCAATAGCGGGACCTGGATGCCCATATTGGTTCCTACATATTCTACGAAGATCTTTATCGGTCAAACCGCATAACAACATACGTTGTTCCCTTTGTCATCGGTATGTTACTTGCCCGAGATTTGATCGTCGGTATCCAATACCTAGTCCAATCTCGTTACCGGTAAGTCTCTTTACTTGTTCTGTAATACATCATCTCATAACTAACTCATTAGTTACAATGCTTGCAAGGCTTAGGTGATGAGTATTACCGAGAGGGCCAGAGATACCTCTCGGACAATCGGAGTTACAAAACCTAATCTCGAATTATGCCAACTCAACATGTACCTTCGGAAACGCCTGTAGAGCACCTTTATAATCACCCAGTTACGTTGTGACGTTTGGTAGCACACAAAGTGTTCTTCCGGTAAACGGGAGTTGCACAATCTCATAGTTGTAGGAACTTTGTATAAGTCATGAAGAAAGCAATAGCAGTATACTAAACGATCAAGTGCTAGGCTAACGGAATGGGTCATGTCAATCACATCATTCTCCTAATGATGTGATCTCACTAATCAAATGACAACACTTGTCTATGGTTAGGAAACATAACCATCTTTGATTAATGAGCTAGTCAAGTAGAGGCATACTAGTGACTTATATGTTTGTCTATGTATTCACACATGTATCATGTTTTCGGTTAATACAATTCTAGCATGAATAATAAACATTTATCATGATATGAGGAAATAAATAATAACTTTATTATTGCCTCTAGGGCATATTTCCTTCAACTCTCACTAGAAGGTGGGCACGGGTAGCTAACCCGCTCCTCCTCCTTTTGTTCTTCGCTCTCCTCATCATCTTTTTCATCCAATGAGCTCACAATTTCATCAATTTCTTCTTCCATAGATTCCTGCAAAATATTAGTCTCTTCTTGGACAGCGGAGACTTCCTTAATAAGTGCATTAATTTCATAATTGTATTTATAATTCTCATAGCAATATTTGAGGATAGCTAAATTTTTAGATCTATAACAAGCATCATCAAAATCCTCAAACTCTTTAAACATGGATTCAATTTCATAAGCACCCATAAAAGCAACAAATTCTTCTATTTGTTCCACATCATAGTAATCATATATACCTCTAGCATAAGAAGCCAAGGTTTCATTATCATTAAATTTGCATGAAAAGGGGAGGTGTGGAGCATTCATCCTAGAGCAACAAGTATAATCATATTCCGAGCATAGTTGTCTAGCATACCACTTCAACATATTAATTTGATCCCATAATAGTTTCCCTTTTTGTGTCGAGCGATAATCCCTAAAGTATTCACGTTGATCCAACGTTACTCCCATTATAAAGTTGAATGGGGTTTTCTCAGGATTATCAAAGTAGTACAAAATATTTTTCTCATGATGAGAATCGAGGGTTTTAGGAGTTACCCCATCCTCATGAGTAGCAAGTACAGCTAATTTTTTTGGTATTTTGTGTTCCATATCTATAACTAAAGATAGAGAACAACTTAGAACAGCAAATAAAAATTACTTAGTGATAAAGCAAACAAGCACACACGAGAATATTCACCCCACGCTATTGCTCCCCGGCAATGGCGCCAGAAAAAGGTCTTGATAACCCACAAGTATAGGGGATAGTTGTAGCCTCTTTCGATAAGTAAGAGTGTCAAACCCAACGAGGAGCTAAAGGTAGAACAAATACTCTCTCAAGTCCTATCGGCCACTGATACGACTCTACGCACGCTTGACGTTCGCTTTACCTAGAACAAGTATGAAACTAGAAGTACTTTGTAGGTGTGATAGGATAGGTTTGCAAGAAAGTAAAGAACGCATAAATATAAACTAGGGGCTGTTTAGATAAAGATGCAATAAAGTAAATATAATGAGTGTGTAAAAGTGGTGGTAGGAGTTGTGGAATTGTCCCTAAGCAACTGACTACGTTACTAGACCGGCAATCACTATTGCAATTCTATTTGAGGGAGAGGCATAAGCTAACATACTTTCTCTACTTGGATCATATGCACTTATGATTGGAACTCTAGCAAGCATCCGCAACTACTAAAGATTCATTAAGGTAAAACCTAACCATAGCATTAAAGTATCAAGTCCCCTTTATCCCATACGCAAACAACCTACTTACTCGGGTCTGTGCTTCTGTCACTCACGCCATCCACCATAAGCAAATCATAAACATATTGCAAACCCTACATCGGGAATCCCTCACGCTTGCGTGACACGGAGGGCACAATAGGACAGCACCAATAATAAAACATGCAACTCAAACCAATCATAGCAATTCATCAATCACCGATAGGACAACGAAAATCTACTCAGACATCATAGGATGGCAACACAACATTGGAAAATAATATGAAGCATAAAGTGAAGGAAATATGCCCTAGAGGCAATAATAAAGTTATTATTTATTTCCTTATTTCATGATAAATGTTTATTATTCAAGCTAGAATTGTATTAACCGGAAACATAATACATGTGTGAATACATAGACAAACATAGTGTCACTAGTATGCCTCTACTTGACTAGCTCATTAATCAAAGATGGTTTTGTTTCCTAACCATAGACATGTGTTGTCATTTGATTAGTGGGATCACATCATTAGAAGAATGATGTGGTTGACATGACCCATTCCGTTAGGCTAGCACTTGATCGTTTAGTATACTGCTATTGCTTTCTTCATGACTTATACATGTTCCTTTAACTATGAGAATTATGCAACTCCCGTGTACCAGAGGAACACTTTGGGTACTACCAAACGTCACAACGTAACTGGGTGATTATAAAGGAGTACTACAGGTGTCTCCGAAGGTACATGTTGAGTTGGCGTATTTCGAGATTATGTTTTGTCACTCCGATTGTCGGAGAGGTATCTCTGGGCCTTCTCGGTAAAGCACACCACTATAAGCCTTGCAAGCAATGTGACCAATGAGTTGGTTACGAGATGATGCATTACATAACGAGTAAATAGACTTGCCGGTAACGAGATTGAACTAGGTATTGGATACCGACGATCAAATCTCGGGCAAGTAACGTACCGATGACAAAGGAAACAACGTATGTTGTTATGCGGTTTGACCGATAAAGATCTTCGTAGAATATGTCGGAACCAATATGGGCATCCAGGTTCCGCTATTGGTTATTGACCGAGAATAGTTCTAGGTCATGTCTACATAGTTCTCGAACCCGTAGGGTCCGCAGGCTTAACGTTACGATGACAGTTTTATTATGAGTTTATAAGTTTTGATGTACCGAAGGAGTTTGGAGTCCCGGATGAGATCGGGGACATGACGAGGAGTCTCGAAATGGTCGAGACGTAAAGATCGATATATTGGACGACTATATTCGGAGTTCGAAAAGGTTCCGAGTGATTCGGGTATTTTTTGGAGTACCGGAGAGTTACGGGAATTCGCCGGGGAGAAGTATTGGGCCTTATTGGGCCATACGGGAAAGAGAGAGGGGCTGCCTAGGGCAGGCCGCGCGCCCCCCCAAGGCCTAGTCCGAATTGGACTAGGGGGAGGGGCCGCACCCCCTCCTTCCTTCCCTTCTCTCTTCCCTTTCCTTCTCTCCTACTCCTACTACATGGAAGATCTCCTAGTTGGACTAGGAAAGGAGGGAGTCCTACTCCCGGTGGGAGTAGGACTCCTCCCTGGCGCGCCCTCCCTTGGCCGGCCGCCTCCTTCCCCTTGCTCCTTTATATACGGGGGCAGGGGGGCACCCCAAGACACACAAGTTGATCTACGGATCGTTCCTTAGCCGTGTGCGGTGCCCCCCTCCACCATATTCCACCTCGGTCATATCGTCGCGGAGTTTAGGCGAAGCCCTGCGCCGGTAGAACATCATCATCGTCACCACACCGTCGTGCTGACGGAACTCATCTCCGGATCTCGGCTGGATCGGAGGCCGGAGATCGTCATCGAGCTGAACGTGTGCTGAACTCGGAGGCCCCGTACGTTCGGTGCTTGGATCGGTCGGATCATGAAGACGTACGACTACATCAACCGCGTTGTGATAACGCTTCCTCTTACGGTCTACGAGGGTACGTGGACATACACTCTCCCCTCTCGTTGCTATGCCATCACCTTGATCTTGCGTGTGCGTAGGAAAATTTTGAAATTACTACGTTCCCCAACAGTGGTATCAGAGCCTAGGTTTTATGCGTTGATGTTATATGCACGAGTAGAATACAAGTGAGTTGTGGGCGATACAAGTCATACTGCTTACCAGCATGTCATACTTTGGTTCGGCGGTATTGTGAGATGAAGCTGCCCGGACCGACATTACGCGTACGCTTACGCGAGACTGGTTTCATCGTTACGAGCACTCGTGCTTAAAGGTGGCTGGCGGGTGTCTGTTTCTCTCACTTTAGCTGAATCGAGTGTGGCTATGCCCGGTCCTTGCGAAGGTTAAAACAGCACCAACTTGACGAACTATCGTTGTGGTTTTGATGCATAGGTAAGAACGGTTCTTGCTAAGCCCGTAGCAGCCACGTAAAATTTGCAACAACAAAGTAGAAGACATCTAACTTGTTTTTGCAGGGCATGTTGTGATGTGATATGGTCAAGACATGATGCTATATTGTATGAGATGATCATGTTTTGTAACTGAAGTTATCGGCAACTGGCAGGAGCCATATGGTTGTCGCTTTATTGTATGAAATGCAAACGCCCTGTAATTGCTTTACTTTATCAGTAAGCGGTAGCGATAGTCGTAGAAGCAATAGATGGTGTAACGACAATGATGCTATGATGGAGATCAAGGTGTCGCGCCGGCGACGATGGTGATCACGACGGTGCTTCGGAGATGGAGATCACAAGCACAAGATGATGATGGCCATATCATATCACTTATATTGATTGAATGTGATGTTTATCCTTTATGCATCTTATCTTGCTTTGATTGACGGTAGCATTTTAAGATGATCTCTCACTAAAATTATCAAGAAGTGTTCTCCCTGAGTATGCACCATTGCCAAAGTTCGTCGTGCCCAGACACCACGTGATGATCGGGTGTGATAAGCTCTACGTCCATCTACAACGGGTGCAAGCCAGTTTTGCACACGCGGAATACTCAGGTTAAACTTGACGAGCCTAGCATATGCAGATATGGCCTCGAAACACGGAGACCGAAAGGTCGAGCGTGAATCATATAGTAGATATGATCAACATAATGATGTTCACCATTGAAAACTACTCCATCTCACGTGATGATCGGTTATGGTTTAGTTGATTTGGATCACGTGATCACTTAGATGACTAGAGAGATGTCTGTCTAAGTGGGAGTTCTTAAGTAATATGATTAATTGAACTTAAATTTATCATGAACTTAGTCCTGGTAGTATTTTGCAAATTATGTTGTAGATCAATAGCTCGCGTTGTTGCTTTCATATGTTTATTTTGATATGTTCCTAGAGAAAACTGTGTTGAAAGATGTTAGTAGCAATGATGCGGATTGGATCCGTGATCTGAGGTTTATCCTCATTGCTGCGCAGAAGAATTATGTCCTTGATGCACCGCTAGGTGACAAACCTATTGCAGGAGCAGATGCAGACGTTATGAACGTTTGGCTAGCTCAATATGATGACTACTTGATAGTTTAGTGCACCATGCTTAACGGCTTAGAATCGGGACTTCAAGGACGTTTTGAACGTCATGGACCATATGAGATGTTCCAGAAATTGAAGTTGATATTTCAAGCAAATACCCGAGTTGAGAGATATGAAGTCTCCAACAAGTTCTATAGCTAAAAGATGGAGGAGAATCGCTCAACTAGTGAGCATGTGCTCAGATTGTCTGGGTACTTCAATCGCTTGAATCAAGTGGGAGTTAATCTTCCAGATAAGATAGTGATTGACAGAATTCTCTAGTCACCATCAGCAAGTTAGTAGAACTTCGTGATGAACTATAGTATGCAAGGGATGACGAAAACGATTCCCGAGCTCTTCGTGATGTTGAAATCAACGAAGGTAGAAATCAAGAAAGAGCATCAAGTGTTGATGATTGACAAGACCACTAGTTTCAAAGAAAGGGAACTTCAAGTGGAAAGACAAGCAAGTTGTCACTCCTGCGAAGAAGCCCAAAGCTGAACCATAGCCTGAAACTAAGTGCTTACACTGCAAAGGAAATAGTCACTGGAAGCGGAAATGCCCTGAATATTTGGTAGATAAGAAGGATGGCGAAGTGAACAAGGGTATATTTGATATACAGGTTATTAATGTGTGCCTTGCTAGTGTTTATAGTAGCCCCTGAGTATTTGATACTTGTTCGGTTGCTAAGATTAGTAACTCGAAACAGGAGTTACAGAATAAACAGAGACTAGTTGAAGGGGAAGTGACGATGAGTGTTGGAAGTAGTTCCAAGATTGATATGATCATCATCGCACACTCCCTATACTTTCGGGATTAGTGTTAAACCTAAATAAATGTTATTTGGCGTTTACGTTGAGCATGAATATGATTTGATCATGTTTATTGCAATGCGGTTATTCATTTAAAATCAGAGAATAATTGTTGTTCTGTTTACATGAATAAAACCTTCAATGGTTATACACCCAATGAAAATATTTTGTTGGATCTCGATCGTGATGATACACATATTCATAATATTGATGCCAAAAGATGCAAAGTTAATAATGATAGTGCAACTTATTTGTGGCACTGCCGTTTGGGTCATATCGGTGTAAAGCGCATGAAGAAACTCCATAAAGATGGATTTTTGGAATCACTTGGTTATGAATCATTTGATGCTTGCGAACCGTGCCTTTTGGGCAAGATGACTAAAACTCTGTTCTCCGGAACAATGGAACGAGCTACTAACTTGTTGGAAATAATACATTCAGATGTATGCGATCCAATGAGTATTGATGCTCGTGGCAAGTATCGTTATTTTCTGACCTCCACAAGATGATTTGAGCAGATATGGGTATATCTACTTGATGAAACATAAGTCTGAAATAGTTGAAAGGTTCAAAGAATTTCAGAGTGAAGTGGAAAAATCATCGTAACAAGAAAATAAAGTTTCTGCGATCTGATCGCGGAGACGAATATTTGAGTTACGAGTTTGGTCTTCAATTAAAACAATGTGAAATAGTTTCACAGCTCGCGCCACCTGGAACACCACAACATTATGGTGTGTCCGAACGTCGTAACCGCACTTTATTGGATATGGTGCGATCTATGATGTTTCTTACTGATTTACCAATATTGTTTTGGGGTTATACATTAGAGACAGCTGCATTCACGTTAAAAGGGCACCATCTAAATCCGTTGAGACGATAGCATATGAACTGTGGTTTAGCAAGAAACCCAAGTTGTCGTTTCTTAAAGTTTGGGGTTGTGATGCTTATGTGAAAAAGTTTCATCTTGATAAGCTCGAACCCAAATCGAAGAAGTGTGTCTTCATAGAATACCCAAAGGAAATTGTTGGGTACACCTTCTATCACAGATCTGAAGGAAAGATATTCATTGCTAAAATGGATCCTTTCTAGAGAAGGAGTTTCTCTCGAAAGAAGTGAGTGGGAGGAAAGTAGAGCTTGATAAGGTAATTTGTACCTTCTCCCGAATTGGAAAGTAGTTCACCATGGAAATCAGTTCCAGTGATTCCTATACCAATTAGTGAGGAAGCTAATGATGATGATCATGAAACTTCAGATCAAGTTACTACAAAACCTCGTAGGTCTTCCAAAGTGCAGTCCGCACCAGAGTAGTACGGTAATACTGTTCTGGAAGTCATGTTACTAGACCATGATGAACCTACGAACTATGAGGAAGCGATGATGAGCCCAGATTCCGCGAAATGGCTTGAGGCCATAAAATCTGAGATATGATCCATGTATGAGAACAAAGTATGGACTTTGATTGACTTGCTCGATGATCAGCAAGCCATGTTAAATAAATGGATCTTCAAGAGGAAGACGGACACTGATAGTAGTGTTACTATCCACTAAGCTCGACTTGTTGCAAAAGGTTTTCAACAAGTTCAAGGGGTTGAATACGATGAGATTTTCTCACTCGTATCGATGCTTAAGTCTGTCCGAATCATGTTAGCAATTGCCACATTTTATGAAATCTGGCAAATGGATGTCAAAACTGCATTCCTTAATGAATTTATTAAAGAAGAGTTGTATATGATGCAACTAGAAGGTTTTGTCAATCCTAAAGATGTTAACAAAGTGTGCAAGCTCCAGCGATCCATCTATGGACTGGTGCAAGCATCTCGGAGTTGGAATATACGCTTTGATGAGTTGATCAAAGCATATGATTTTATACAGACTTTTGGAGAAGCCTGTATTTACAAGAAAGTGAGTGGGAGCACTACAGCATTTCTGATAAGTATATGTGAATGACATATTGTTGATCGGAAATAATGTAGAATTATTCTGCAAAGCTTAAAGGAGTGTTTTGAAAAGAGTTTTTCAAAGCAAGACCTCGGTGAAGCTGCTTACACATTGAGCATCAAGATCTATATAGATAGATCAAGACGCTTGATAAGATTTTTTTCAATGAGTACATACCTTGATAAATTTTTGAAATAGTTCAAAATGGAACAGTCAAAGAAGGAGTTCTTGCCTGTGATGCAAAGGTGTGAAGTTGAGTAAGACTCAAGACCCGACCATGGCAGAAAATAGAAAGAGAATGAAAAGTCATTCCCTATGCCTCAGTCATAGGTTCTATAAAGTATGCTATGGTGTGAACCAGACCTATTGTATACCTTGCTCTGAGTTTGACAAAGGAATACAATTTTGATCTAAGAGTAGATCACTGGACAGCGGTCAAGAATATCCTCAGTGAGGACTGAGGACATGTTTCTCGATTATGGAGGTGATAAAAGAGCCCGTCGTAAAAAGTTACAACGATGCAAGCTTTTACACCAATCCAGATGACTCTAAGTCTCAATCTGGATACATATTGAAAGTGGGAGCAATTAGCTAGAGTAGCTCCGTCCAGAGCATTGTGGACATAGAATATTTGCAAAATACATACGGCTCTGAATGTGACAGACCCGTTGACTAAGCTTCTCTCACGAGCAAAACATGATCACACCTTAGTACTCTTTGGGTGTTAATCACATAGCGATGTGAACTAGACTCTAGTAAACCCTTTGGGTGTTGGTCACATGACGATGTGAACTATGGGTGTTAATCATATACAGATATGAACATTGGTGTTAAATCACATGGCGATGTGAACTAGATTATTGACTCTAGTGCAAGTGGGAGACTGAAGGAAATATGCCCTAGAGGCAATAATAAAGTTATTATTTATTTCCTTATTTCATGATAAATGTTTATTATTCATGCTAGAATTGTATTAACCGGAAACATAATACATGTGTGAATACATAGACAAACATAGTGTCACTAGTATGCCTCTACTTGACTAGCTCATTAATCAAAGATGGTTTTGTTTCCTAACCATAGACATGTGTTGTCATTTGATTAGTGGGATCACATCATTAGAAGAATGATGTGATTGACATGACCCATTCCGTTAGCCTAGCACTTGATCGTTTAGTATACTGCTATTGCTTTCTTCATGACTTATACATGTTCCTGTAACTATGAGATTATGCAACTCCCGTTTACCGGAGGAACACTTTGGGTACTACCAAACGTCACAACGTAACTGGGTGATTATAAAGGAGTACTACAGGTGTCTCCGAAGGTACATGTTGAGTTGGCGTATTTCGAGATTAGGTTTTGTCACTCCGATTGTCGGAGAGGTATCTCTGGGCCCTCTCGGTAATGCACATCACTATAAGCCTTGCAAGCAATGTGACCAATGAGTTGGTTACGGGATGATGCATTACGTAACGAGTAAAGAGACTTGCCGGTAACGAGATTGAACTAGGTATTGGATACCGACGATCAAATCTCGGGCAAGTAACATACCGATGACAAAGGGAACAACGTATGTTGTTATGCGGTTTGACCGATAAAGATCTTCGTAGAATATGTAGGAACCAATATGGGCATCCAGGTTCCGCTATTGGTTATTGACCGAGAATAGTTCTAGGTCATGTCTACATAGTTCTCGAACCCGTAGGGTCCGCACGCTTAACGTTACGATGACAGTTTTATTATGAGTTTATGAGTTTTGATGTACCGAAGGAGTTCGGAGTCCCGGATGAGATCGGGGACATGACGAGGAGTCTCGAAATGGTCGAGACGTAAAGATCGATATATTGGACGACTATATTCGGAGTTCGGAAAGGTTCCGAGTGATTCGGGTATTTTTCGGAGTACCGGAGAGTTACGGGAATTCGCCGGGAGAAGTATTGGGCCTTATTGGGCCATACGGGAAAGAGAGAGGGGCTGCCTAGGGCAGACCGCCCCCCCCCCCCAAGGCCTAGTCCTAATTGGACTAGGGGGACGGGCCGCACCCCCTCCTTCCTTTCCTTCTCTCTTCCCTTTCCTTCTCTCCTACTCCTACTACATGGAAGATCTCCTAGTTGGACTAGGAAAGGAGGGAGTCCTACTCCCGGTGGGAGTAGGACTCCTCCCTGGCGCACCCTCCCTTGGCCGGCCGCCTCCTTCCCCTTGCTCCTTTATATACGGGGGCAGGGGGCACCCCAAGACACACAAGTTGATCTACGGATCGTTCCTTAGCCGTGTGCGGTGCCCCCCTCCACCATATTCCACCTCGGTCATATCGTCGCGGAGTTTAGGCGAAGCCCTGCGCCGGTAGAACATCATCATCGTCACCACGCCGTCGTGCTGACGGAACTCATCTCCGGAGCTCGGCTGGATCGGAAGCCGGAGATCGTCATCGAGCTGAACGTGTGCTGAACTCGGAGGCCCCGTACATTCGGTGCTTGGATCGGTCGGATCGTGAAGACGTACGACTACATCAACCGCGTTGTTATAACGCTTCCGCTTAAGGTCTACGAGGGTACATGGACATACACTCTCCCCTCTCGTTGCTATGCCATCACCATGATCTTGCGTGTGCGTAGGAAAATTTTGAAATTACTACGTTCCCCAACATAAAGCACCATGTTCAAGTAGAGGGTACAGCGGGTTGCGGGAGAGTGGACCGCTGTAGATAGTTGGGGGAAGGTGATGGAGATGTTGGTGAAGATGGCGGAGGTGTTAGTGAAGATCGCGGTGATGATGATGGCCCCCGGCGGCGTTCCGGCGCCACCGGAAGCAAGGGGGGAGAACCTCCCTTCTTCTTCTTCTTCCTTGACCTTCTCCCTAGATGGGAGAAGGGTTTCCCCTCTGGTCCTTGGCTCCCATGGCTTGGGAGGGGTGAGAGCCCCTCCAAGATTGGATCTATCTCTCTGTTTCTGCGTTCTCTGCGTTGGCAGATTCTACCCTTCACCGTTTCCTTTATATCTGGAGATCCATAACTCCGATTGGGGTGAATCATTCGCCCAGATCTTTCTCATAAAATTATCTTTCTTGCACTAGAAGAAGAGCATCAACCGCCTTACGGGTGGACCACGAGGGTCAGGGGCGCGCCTGGGGGGGGGGGGGGGTAGGGCGCGCCCCCTACCTCTTGCCCACCTCGGATATCGTTTTGCGTTGATTTTACTTCCAGAAAATCATAAATATTCCAAAAAAAATCTCCGTCTGTTTTTTTTTCGTTTGGTATTGGGTTTCTGCGAAACAAAAAACATGCAACAGACAGGAACTGGCACTGGGCACTGGATCAATATGTTAGTCCGAAAAATAACATAAAAAGTTGCCAAAAGTATATGAAAGTGAATAATATTGGCATGGAACAATCAAAAATTATAGATACGACGGAGACGTATCACTGCTCAAATCATCTGTAAAGGTCAGAAAATAATGATACCCACCATGAGCATCAACACTCATTGGACCGCATACATCGGTATGTATTATTTTCAATAAGTCACTAGCTCGTTCAATTGTTCCGGAGAACGGAGTTTTAGTCATCTTGCCAATAAGGCACGATTCGCAAGCATCAAATGATTCATAATCAAGTTTATGGAGTTTATTCATGCACTTAACACCGATATGACCCAGACGGCAGTGCCACAAATATGTTGCACTATCATTATCAACTTTGCATCTTTTGGCATTAATATTATGAATATGTGTATCACTACGATCAAGATTCAATGAACCATCAACATTGGGTGTATGACCATAGAAGGTTTTATTCATGTAAACAGAATAACAATTTATTCTCTGTCTTAGATGAATAATCGTATCGCAATAAACATGATCTAATCATATTTATGCTCAACGCAAACACCAAATAACATTATTTAGGTTCAACACTAATCTCGAAAGTATAGGGAGTGTGCGATGATGATCATATCAATCTTGGAACCACTTCCAACACACATCGTCACTTCACCCTCAACTAGTCTATGTTTATTCTCTAACTCCTGTTTCAAGTTACTAATCTTAGCAACCGAATAAGTATCAAATACCCAGGGGCTACTATAAACACTAGTAAGGTACACATCAATAACCTGTATATCAAATATACCCTTGTTCACTTTGCCATCCTTCTTATCCACCAAATATTCAGTGCATTTCCACTTCCAATGACCATTTCCTTTGCAGTAGAAGCACTTAAGGCTTTGGTCCAGCTTTGGGCTTCTTCACAGGAGTGACAAGTTGCTTGCCATTCTACTTGAAGTTCCCTTTATTTCCCTTTGCCCTTTTCTTGAAACTAATGGTCTTGTCAATCGTTAACACTTGATGTTCTTTCTTGATTTCTACCTTCATCAATTTCAGTATCACGAAGAGCTCGGGAATCGTTTTCGGAATCCCTTGCATACTATAGTTCATCACAAAGTTCCAGTAACTTGGTGATGATAACTAGAGAACTCTATCAATCACTATATTATCTGAAAGATTAACTCCCACTTGATTCAAGCAATTGTAGTACCCAGACAATATGAGCACATGCTCACTGCTTGAGCTATTCTCCTCCAGTTTTAGCTATAGAACTTGTTGAAGACTTCATATCTCACAACTCACGTATTTGCTCGAAATATTAACTTCAACTCCTGGAACATCTCATATGGTCCATGACGTTGAAAACGTCTTTGAAGTCCCGATTCTAAGCCGTAAAGCATGGTGCACTAAACTATCAAGTAATTATCATATTAAGCTAGCCAAACGTTCATAACGTCTGCATCTGCTCCTGCAATAGTTTTGTCATCTAGAGATGCATCAAGGACATAACTCTTCTGTGTAGCAATGAGCACAAACCTCAGATCACGGACTCAGTCCGCATCATTGCTACTATCATCTTTCAACTTAGTTTTCTCTAGGAAAATATAAAAACATAGGGGAGCTATAACGCGAGCTATTGATCTATAACATAATTTGCAAAATAATATCAAGACTAAGTTCATGATAAATTAAAGTTCAATTAATCATATTACTTAAGAACTCCCACTTAGATAGACATCCCTCTGGTCATATAAATGATCACGTGATCCAAATCAACTAAACCATGTCCGATCATCACGTTAGATGGAGTAGGTTTCAATGGTGAACATCACTATGTTGATCATATCTACTATATGATTCACGCTCGACCTTTCGGTCTCCAGTGTTCCGAGGCCATATCTGCATATGCTAGGCTCGAAAAGTTTAACCCGAGTATTCTGCGTGTGCAAAACTGGCTTGCACCCGTTGTATGTGAACGTAGAGCCTATCACACCCGATCATCACGTGGTGTCTCAGCACGAAGAACTGTAGCAACAGTGCATACTCAGGGAGAACACTTATACCTTGAAATTTAGTAAGGGATTATCTTATAATGCTACCGCCGTACTAAGCAAAATAAGATGCATAAAGGATAAATATCAAATGCAATCAAAATCTATGACATGATATGGCCATCATCATCTTGTGCTCATGATCTCCATCACCGAAGCATCGTCATGATCTCCAACGTCACCGGCGCGACACCTTGATCTCCATCGTAGCATCATTGTCGTCTCGCCAACTATTGTTACTATGACTATCGCTACCGCTTAGTGATAAAGTAAAACAATTACATGGCGATTGCATTGCATACAATAAAGCGACAACCATATGGCTCCTGCCAGTTGTCGATAACTTTGTTACAAAACATGATCATCTCATACAACAATTTATATCACATCATGCTTTGACCATATCACATCACACCAAGCTGCAAAAACAAGTTAGATGTCCTCTACTTTGTTGTTGCAAGTTTTACGTGGCTGCTACGGGCTTCTAGCATGAACCGTTCTCACCTACGCATCAAAACTATAACGGTTTTTTGTCAAGTGTGCCGTTTTAACCTTCAACAAGGACTGGGCGTAGCCACACTCGATTCAACTAAAGTTGGAGAAACAGACACTCACCAGCCACCTATGTGCAAAGCACGTTGGTAGAATCAGTCTCGCGTAAGCGTACACGTAATATCGGTCTGAGCCGCTTCATCCAACAATACCACCGAATCAATGTATGACATGCTGGTAAGCAGTATGACTATTATCACCCACAACTCTTTGTGTTCTACTCGTGCATATAACATCTACGCATAGACCTGGCCCGGATGCCACTGTTGGGGAACGCGGTAATTTCAAAAATTTCCTACGATCATGCAAGATCTATCGATAGGTGATGCATAGGAACGAGAGGGGAGAGTGTTTTCTACGTACCCTCGTAGACCGAAAGTGGAAGCGTTATGACAACGCGGTTGATGTAGTCGTACGTTTTCATGATCCGACCGATCCTAGCACCGAAAGTAGGGCACCTCCGCGATCTGCACACGTTCATCTCGGTGACGTCCCGCGAACTCTAGATCCAGCTGAGGTTGAGGGAGAGTTTCGTCAGCACGACGGCGTGGTGACAGTGATGATGAAGTTACCGGCGCAGGGCTTCGCCTAAGCACTACGACGATATGGCCAAAGTGTGTAATTGTGGAGGGGGCATCGCACATGGCTAAACAATCAACTTGTGTGTCTATGGGGTGCCCCCTCCCCCGTATATAAAGGAGTGGAGAAGGGGAAGGGCCGGCCCTCTCATGGCGCGCCCAAGGGGGAGTCCTACTCCCGGTGGGAGTAGGATTCCCCCTTCCCTAGTTGGAGTAGGAGAGGAAGGAAGGGGGAGAGAGAGGGAAGGAAAGGGGAGCCGGACCCCCCCCCACCCAATTCGGATTGGGCTTGGGGGCGCGCGCCCTCCACCTGGCCGCCTCTCCTCTCTCCCACTAAGGCCCAATAATGCCCATACACTCCCGGGGGGTTCCGGTAACCACCCGGCACTCCGGTTTTATCTGAAACTTCTCCGGAACACTTCCGGTGTCCGAATATAGTTGTCCAATATATCAATCTTTATGTCTCGACCATTTCGAGGCTCCTCGTCATGTCCGTGATCACATCTGGGACTCCGAACAATCTTCGATACATCAAAACACATAAACTCATAATACCAATCGTCATCGAACGTTAAGCGTGCGGACCCTACGGGTTCGAGAACTATGTAGATATGACCGAGACACGTCTACGGTCAATAACTAATAGCGGAACCTTGATGCTCATATTGGTTCCTACATATTCTACAAGATCTTTATCGGTCAAACCGCATAACAACATACGTTGTTCCCTTGGTCATCGGTATGTTACTTGTCCGAGATTCGATCGTCGGTATCTCAATACCCAGTTCAATCTCATTACCGGCAAGTCTCTTTACTTGTTCCGTAATACTTCATCCCGAAACTAACTCATTAGTCACAATGCTTGCAAGGCTTATAGTGATGAGTATTACCGAGAGGGCCCAGAGATACCTCTCCGAAACACGGAGTGACAAATCCTAATCTCAATCTACGCCAACCCAACAAACACCTTCGGAGACACCTGTAGAGAACCTTTATAATCACCCATTTACGCTGTAACGTTTGGTAGCACACAAGGTGTTCCTCCGGTATTCGGGAGTTGCGTAATCTCATAGTCTGAGGAACTTGTATAAGTCATGAAGAAAGCAGTAGCAATGAAACTAGCACGATGATAATGCTAAGCTAACGGATAGGTCATGTCCATAACATCATTCTCCTAATGATGTGATCCCGTTCATCAAATGACAACACATGTCAATGGTTAGGAAACATAACCATCTTTGATTAACAAGCTAGTCAAGTAGAGGCATACTAGGGACTATATGTTTTGTCTATGTATTCACACATGTACTAAGTTTCCGGTTAATACAATTCTAGCATGAATAATAAACATTTATCATGAATTAAGGAAATAAATAATAACTTTATTATTGACTCTAGCGCATATTTCCTTCAATAAGTAGGAGTAATACTACATCTACAAAAGGTTACTCAATTTTTTTACTAACAAATTGATGTGAAGATTGTTATTGGTAATATATATGGCGATGAAGAGGCTCACACAGATTGAACTGGAGGGGTATTTTTTCGTGAATATGCAAAAGCTTTGTGTATCTTTGCATTGATAGATAGAGCGGAAATACAGAGTTTTTGTTACAAATAGCGACCGAAAGTGGTAGCAGAGCTGAATCTGTACACATGGATGGCATGACTAAGCTCTGCCGGCGCGGAAGAGAGAGAAGTGGGCGCGCCTCCCACAATCTACAGAGGGCTGCGTCTTGGGGATGATGTGTGCTAATCCTGTGACGCCGGCACATGCCCAGGGCCAGGCCTCCTAGATGGCGTGGACGAAGCAGCTGATGGAGGGTCGATCGCCGCCGAATAGGAATCTGTTGTGGTGCTTCCAAAGCCACCAACTCGAGAGGATAGCCAAAGAAGAGAGGCCTTGTCAAAGTTGGCGTGGGGCGTCGTTGATGTTTGAGGGTAGCTAGGTGATGAATTCCTCGTCGTGGGCTAGCATGCGAGCAATAGATCGGCACCATGAGAGGACCTCGTGTCATGCCGTGCGAGCGAAGGAGAATCCCACCAGAGTATGCTGCATGGTTTCTAGCTCTTGGTCACAAAAGAGGCAGTTGTCCTCGTGGAGCATGCTTTGGCGGGTGAGACGATCGGCAGTATGTACCCAAGGTAGTCCAACGCCATGTGAGCCGGTCCGGCTCGCCGTAGAGCGTGAGGAGGTTCAGCCGTCGCCAGAGGGAGACGTATTGGATGGCGACTGCGGCGGTAAGGGCGCCATGGATGTCGGCCACCCACGTGCGATGCGCGAGGCAGTCGCGAATAGAGCATTGTTTGCGCAGCAGCTTGGGCACCTTGCAGTAGACTAGGGGTGCGAGCTAAGAGATGGATTTCCCGTTGATCCAATGATCCTCCCAAAAGCGGTAGGGACGTCCATTCCCGATCAGCCAAGTCGTGGAGGCCCGGAAGATAGCCTGCACCTCGGGGCTCCGAGGGATGTGTAGGTGTTGCCATGGCCACATCGAGTCCATTCTTTGCATCCAGAGCCAGCGCACGCGTAGGGAGATGTCCAAGCGGTGGAGTTCCGGGATCCCGAGTCCCCCAAGCAAGATCGGCCAGCACACTTGTAGCTAGTTGACAAGGCAGTGTCCGCTGCTGGTGTCTTTTCGACCGTACCAAAGGAAGTTGCGGATGAGCTTGTTAATTTGCTTGAGCACGGAAGGGTTGACAGCCACGGCAAGGAGAGTATGCATGGGGATGCCGGACAACACGTGACGGCAGGGCGCCAAATGGTCGCCGCGAGACATCATGAATGCCCACCACGGGGATAGGCAACGATTGAGCTTGTTGATCAGGGGCAAAAAGAAGCCTAGGCCTCGGCCAGGAGCGGCGGCGTGCTGGCCATCACAAGCGCGGGGTCGGCGGGCACGGGCCAGCAGTGGAAATCTGCAAGCACGAATCGTGTCGATGGCCAGGGGGCGGTCGAACATTTAGACGTATTTGTCGAGGATGTTGTCCATGAGTGGCTCGTCTCCAAATGTTTTGGGGGACGGGTTTATAGGATCTGTTCTGCCGGAGGGTTCATGGTACTGATGATTTTGTACAAACTTCCGTAAAGATTTTTTGGGGACAGGGAAGGGGGATGCTCTCCCCAAACACATTCAAGCCTCCGCTGGCTGGGCCTAGGCGAGGGCCCGCCACCCCTAGCCAAATCTCGCAGAACATGGCTTGCCACCGCAAAAAAAAGGCGGACACAAGTCGACTTCACCGTTCCTACTAGAAAGGTACTTCCTCCGTCCGAAAATACTTGCCGTCAAAATGGATAAAAAGAGATGTATCTAGAACTAAAATATGTCTAGATACATCCTCTTTTATCCATTTTGATGACAAGTATTTCCGGACGAAGGGAGTATTCATTTTACACATCCAATGTATAGTGGAGGACTTCTCTAATCTCTATGCTAGTACATACTTTTTTCAAAACACAATTGTTTTAAATTGCACCCAACCCTAGCTGTTAAACCAATTCACGGCGGTCTTCGGTCTCTCTCATCTCTCCCATACAATATTATCGTCGGCAACCAGAGGGGAGATCCGTCCCTTTCATTTTTATTAACTATAGTTCTTGTAATTATTGTACGTACGGGCTACCATTTTGTATTGTATTGTACATATCAACATCTCATTCAAGTCATGTTTGAAGGCCCATTATTATTGTGCTCGCCTTCCAAGTTGCTGCGTATGGCGTCACACTAGTTACCAGTTGGTCCTTTGTCGAAAAAAAAAACCAGTTGGTGGTTGAGGGGCAGTCGGAGCCATCTGTAGAGACAATAATGGAATTTTCCAAGGGGCGGCCGCCGTGGTGTTGAATTATATTGATGATACAGCCACGCTGGAATCTATGGTGATCAGTGATGCGCTCTCTTTGGCCGAGGATCTCTATATGCAACAGATCTCTAATGCTTCTGACTGCGAAGTCGTCATCCAGGCTATCAAGAATGAAACTCACCGTGCTATGCAGCGATAGTTCATGAAAATAGTAGAACGATCAAACAATTTTAGCTCGTGTCTTTTCTTTCTTGACTTTAGGAGCTCGAATGCCGAAGCTCACAATTCTAGTAGTAGTTTGTGTCTTTGCTAGTAGTAGTTCTTTTTAAGCTCGTGTCTTTGCTAGTAGTAGTTCTTTTTAAGCTCGCAGTTGTGGTGCTACATGATGGAAAAAATTCTAACGTCTAATCCAGGTGCACTAGCTTCCCTTGTACTCCTTCCGTAAACTAATATAAGAGTATTTAAAGTACTAAAGTAGTGATCTAAATGCTCTTATATTAGTTTACAGAGCTAACGTCTAATCCAGGTGTACTAGCTTCCCTTATACTCCCTTCGTTCTCAAATATTTGTCTTTCTAGGCATTTCAAATGAAAACAACATATGAATGTATGTAGATATATTTCAGAGTGTAGATTCACTCATTTTGCTTCGTATGTAGTCACTTGTTGAAATCTCTAGAAAGACAAATATTTTGAAATGGAGGGAGTAGTAGTAAATGGAAAACTATCACGTGCATGGGGCCTACTCCTTTTGTCCCGTACCTGCATGCAGGCCATCTGCGCAGCAAGCCGTTTCGGTCAAGTCGTCCCCTTCTCACAAGAGACTAATCCAAAATCTGACCAGTCCTGGCCCACCCCCACTTGTCCTGACCCACCCCACTTGGTACCCGTAATCCGCGTGTGGCGAGAATAGTCTACCCCGGTGGCGGTTTTGAAATATAGACAAGCCAGAGATCTCCCTCCAACAAGCTTCCTTCCTCCCAAACAAGCGATGGGCTCTCGCCGTCGTCCAAGTCCTACGGCCCTAGTCTTCCTGGTGTTGCTGTACCTCTTCCATGCTCCCCGCTGGGCCTTCTCCCTCTTCTTCAACCTCAATTTCTCCGACCCCGGCGCCGGTTCATTCATCGACGTGCAAGGGCGGAGCTACAGGGTGGGCCGCGGCCCACCCTGGAATTTTGGGCTGGCCTATATAGTATAGCTTATTAGGAGATGGGCCTGGGAAAAAAGAAGAGCAGAAAACAGCCTACGCTGGTCGTCTGCTTGTCCCGAACGCAGCAAACAGCCTACACTGGTCCTCTAGCACCTCAATCCACGGCGACTGCTCAGACATTGATCCGCCGCCCGCCGAGCCAGCCTGCCCGGCCGCCCGGAGCCACCGCCGGACCGTCCTGACGCCCATGGCCTGCCAGCCCTCCCACCGCCCGGCGGCTGCTGTCCGCGCATGCGCGCACCTTGGTACAGATCTGAATTTGTCCAGACCCGGCAACTCCTCTAGCCTTCGCGCTCCTTGGATTCACTAGAGTCTGGAGACTAGAGGTGCAGCAGCCCCGATTTCAATTTATCCAAAGACTGAAGTCAGGTAGCCCGGGAATTATTATTTGTACAACACTACGTCGACACACAGTATGTTCAATTTTATTTACAGTTCGACAAATAACCTTGTCAATGTTTGTACGACTATATTATGATCTGTTTAAATATGATACTGGTAATTATTAGAAATGTTCACATGTCACATTCGTTCTCAATTTTTTTAGGAGGACCACCCTGATTTCAAATTCTAGCTCCACCACTATCGACGTCACCGGCGACGCACTCATCAGCACGTCGTGGCTAGAGCTGACAAAGAATACACGTGATGCAAACATCCAGCGCAGCGTTGGCCGGGCGTCCTATGCGCACAAAGTGCCGCTATGAAGCAATGCCACCGGCGAGATGGCTAGCTTCACCACCACCTTCTCCTTTCGAATCATTCCAGACAACGCCAGTCTGCCGCTCACACGCGACGGGATGGCCTTCCTCCTCTGGAGTTTTCCTTCGGTGATCCCGCCCAAGAGCAACGGGCGGCGGCCTCGGCCTCCTCTCGAGAGAGTCGAACAACACTAACGGGACACAGGACGGCCCAATCGTGGCCGTCGAGTTCGACACGTTCAGCAACGTTCCATATCGCGACATCAACGGGAACCATGTCGGCATCGACATAAATTCCCTCAACTCCATGGCATCAATGGACACGACGACCTGGCCGGGCAAGAACCTCACGTCCCTCCATGTTATGCAAGCCACCGTGACGTACCGCAATGACTCCAAGATGCTGGCCGTTGATCTCCTTATTGGTGATGCCTTGTATAAGGTCAATGCAATCGTTGATCTGAGCAAATGTTTACCGGAGGAGGATGCCATTGGCTTCTCAGCGGCGACCGGCGACGTCGTTGAGCTGCACCGGGTACTGTCATGGTCATTCAATTCCACTCTGCAGCTTGAATCAACCATCAGCAGCAACAACCACAAAAAGTTGGTACCAATCCTACTAGCCATCCTAGTTCCTCTGCTTTTTCTGTTGGTCTGTGCGGCGGTGGTACTCGGTTGGCGGCGACTTAAGAAAAGAAGAGCAAATGAGGACAGCGAAGAAGAGTGCGACGACAGGGCTGACCTCGAGAGAGGTGTGGCTGCCGGCGGCCCCAGAAGGTACATGTACCACGAGCTGGTCGCCGCGACAAGCAACTTTGCAGAGGAAGAGAAGCTCGGGCGAGGCGGCTTCGGGAGCGTTTACCGCGGTCACCTCACACTCACACTCGCATCCGCCGTCCATGGAGACCAAGACCGCCGTGCGGTGGCGGTGAAGGTGCTGTCAGCGGAGTCATCGGCGCAAGGGAGGAAGGAGTTCGAGGTAGAGGTGAGGATCATCAGCAGACTGAAGCATCGCAACCTTGTTCAGTTGCTGGGTTGGTGCGACAGCCGCAAGGGGCTCCTGCTTGTCTATGAGCTTGTCACCGAGAGCAGCCTAGACAGGCACCTCTACAGCAAGGATGGCAGTTATCTCACATGGCCAAAGAGGTACATCATAATCCTAGGCCTGGGATCGGCGCTGCGCTACCTCCATGGGAGTGGGAGCAGTGCATCCTCCACGGCGACATCAAGCCCAGCAACATCATGCTCGACTCATCCCTCAACACCAAGCTTGGGGACTTTGGCTTGGCCCGGCTCATCAACCATGGCGCCGGGTTAATGCAGACCACGAAGGCCGTGCTCGGCACCGTCGGCTACATCGACCCAGAGTTCGTCAACACGCGCCGGCCCAGCAAAGAGTCGGACGTGTACAGCTTCGGCGTCGTCCTCCTGGAGATTGCCTCTGGCCGGCGTCCGGTGATCGAGACCGCGGAGAGGTCCTTCACACTGCTCAGCTGGGTGTGGGGTCTCTACGGGAGGGACGCGATCCTTGACGCGGCGGATGAACGGCTGAGGGGCGATGAGGCGAACGAGCGGTGGATGGAGCGGGTGCTGGTCGTCGGGCTCTGGTGCGCCCAGCCGGACCAGAGCGAGCGGCCGTCCGTGGCGCAGACCATGCACGTCCTGCAGTCCGACGAGGCGAGGCTGCCGGCGCTCCCGCTGCACATGTACAGAGGTGCACCGAATCTTGCGTCGTCCGTCCCGTACGGGTCTTTGTCCGTGGACGGCTCCGGCTCCGGTTGCGTTCGCTCTTCTTCGGTCAGCACCGGCAACACCACTGCTTCCTCCGAGTCGTCCTCAACCGCGCTGTTACGTCATTCCAAGGATCAAGCTACGTAGTTGATTCATCCAGATTTGTAATTCTTGTTTAATCTCCTCCTTACGTCGAGTGTTCAGTAATTCGCTGGAACGATGTTCGGTCAATTTGCATGGTGTTTTGGCTGGATTAAATTCTCAGGAGCAAGTAACTGATGTTATCTTTGCTACAGACTATCTATCTTTAGTGCACAGCATCCAGTTTTCAGTGATTGATCGTTCTACTATTGATGCGGCGGTTTTTAATATTGAATTTGTGGCTGGTGCCTTGGATTCGATGATCTTCAAGCACATCCATCAACATTTGAATATTGTTGCTCATTTGTTAACTACAGGTTGTTTGTATTTGGTTGCTGCATGTATTTTCTATGCTAATTCCGTATCACATCCAGAAAACTATGTGCAATGTTATTGAGTAATCAATAAAGCTTGTGTTCTAAAAACAATCGGTCGAAATTGTATCGGTATGTATGTGAAAGCCCCGACCTTTTCAAGTTTTCATCAAGGGACATGAAACTGTGCCCGAAAAAAAAAGTTAATAAGTATGGTTACCGAGCGGATACTTTGTGTGTGTAGTAGGGATGGCAATGGATAGGGTATAGACGGATACAACCTCCTTCTGCCCAAACCTATATCCATAAAATCCTTTTATCCCCACCCACTTTAATACCCATGGGCATAAATTGATACCATGCCCATACCCATCGGGTATACTATACCCAATGGGTGTAATTTCTGACATTTAAATTTCTAAAGAAGTAGAGAAATGAGTGTAAAATTCAAGTGATGATGAGCGAGCAGTATAGCACCGACATGGCATCCTCCGGTGGCTGGCCTTTTGGAGGGATTAAGCGTGTATGAGCAATGGTTGGTGGAAGCCTGACGAAGTGGAAGGCGGCATTGGGAATCAGGATCGCTGGATCGAGAGATGGATAGGAGTTCGACGATGATAAGTTGAGATTTCATTGTTTTGAGACATATAGGACGCAGGAGGAGTGGAGAGCAAGTGTCTGTGGGCAAGTGAGCTATGACTTGTTTAGGGAATATAAAATATAGGGTTGGGCCATGGGAGTTGGATGTTGACACCACATGCCATCTGTATGTTGCGGAGAGCTGGAGAGACTCTACTGCACAATTGCATTGTGATTCGTGTTGTCATGTTCACTTCAACTATATGCATGTGTGTTGCTCAGCTCACCAATCCTATATGGATTTTAGTCAAATCATCTTAGGCCCCACTTATCAAGTCACTCCCATCTCCTTCTCTACTTCACGTGCATGCATGACAGGATTAGGACACATGCATTGCTTCTCCTCTTTCACCCAACAAATTCTTTCTTTTATTTCACATTTATAATTTTTATTTTATATTTGAACTCATGGCACTAAGACCTTACAACAAGACCAATGTTTGATCCATTTTAAAAATGTTTAAGTATCAATACTTTAATCCGTTTATTTCACAAAATCTATTTCATTATGGGAAACTGACTAGAACAAGACCAATGAGATCATTTTTCAAGTAAGTTAATATGTTTTACACAAGGAGTTGTTTTCATTTTACTGAAATCAGTTTTGTTTTCCTTAGAGTGAATTCTTTAAATGAGTGGAATCAGTTTTTTTTAAATGAGTAAAATTTGCTATCTGAAACGAGTGAAATAAGTTTTTGAAATGAATGAAATTATGTTTTAGAAGTGAGTGAAATCAAGTTTTTGAAGTGACTGAAATTAGTGTATTGAGCATATTAAAAAAATTACTTTGGATTTTTGAAATGAGTGAAACCAATTCTTTTGAAACAAGTGAAATTATTATTTTTTAGTTGAGGGAAATCAGTGTTTGAATTAAGTGAAATCAATAATTTTGAATAGGTTGGAATCCATTTTTTGAAATGAGTCAAATGTGTTATTTTATATGAGTGAAATCTATCTTTTAAAAAGGAATAAAATTACTATTTTTTGAATTGAGTGAAATAAATGTTCTGAAAAGAATGAAATCAACAGGTATGAACGCAATGCTCGGCGTTGTGGTGTCGCACTTGTTGGGAGCATGTGGTACGTTGTGCCCGCGTAAAACAAAAAAAGTTCTTCCACCCAACCACTACTAGGAAAAGGCCTGGTAGTGGCGCACCTGTTTTTGCTACTAATGGCGCACTACAGGTGCGCCACTAGCATCACGCCATTAGTAATTAATACTAATGGCGCACCCCTGGTAATGCCTCCCAGGGGCCATATTTACCCATGTGCTCTGGCTTACTAATGGCGCACTTGTAGATGATGCGCCACGAGTGTGCTTATTGCAATGCGCCACTAAAGTGCAGAGTGGTGCGCCACTAGTATGAATATTAGGGATTATTTTTTTCTTTTCTGATATTTGTACAGGATACAAAACATATTACTGCACAGAATATAGACAGCACAACATATAAACAACAGATTTATCGAATACAATAGAAGATTAGTCTCCGAATACAATTCATCATATTAGTCTTCGAATTTAAAATACAGAACAAAGTTAGAACACTACAAGTCTCGAGACTGCGAGTAACGAGTTTGTCTTCACATTACAAGTCGATATCGATCACCTAAACTACCATCACATAGAAAAGAGCTGCGGTCATCACCATGAGCATCATCGTAATGAAACTGGTCTTCATCCGGTTCCTCCAACTCTCCCTCCTCTCTCCCGCTAGATAGCGCGCGTATTTAACTTCGGCTTCCGCCCTAGTGGTGTACCCTTTGTAACTGTTACCGCTGAAACGGTGAACCTGTCTCCGACACTTCTCCCAGTCGTCATAGACTCCGGGAACCTTACCCTTATACACGACATATGACGACATCTCTATGCACTAGCCAAACAAAACGTTAGTAGCAATTCATAGACAATACATAAGCAATATATAAGTATGAAACAAAAGGATCGGAAGAGAAAAGCAACACATTAATAGCACGATTCATGATCCTACTAATAAATAGCATCGATTACATATAAATAGAACGACTGTCCAAACCAAAGAGACATACAAGTTCATTAAAGTTTAATATTACAACATGAGCCAATCTACATTTCAGAACTACATAGCATCACTACTTTCGACTCGACTCAGGGACCGGAGCGTGGATGAAGCCGCCGTCTTTCGTGATGGTCATGAAATCGCGGGCGTTATCAGCCTGCATTTATAGCGTTGTTTCTATCTCACTGTTGGACGGTTGATATTTGAGGTAGAACTGCCCCGAGGTACGAAGGACATCTTGATGGATGATTTCCGCAAACTCCGACTGGATGCGATAGAATTCTTGTCTGATATTCGCGTCCTGGATTGCCGACAAGCGTGTGGCCCAATCTTTGAGATTATATGGTAGCAGAAGGTGATTATGGTCCCGTACGACCGCCCGCATGTGATGGAGGGCGTAGTAGGCATCCTTCTGACTGTCAGGCGGCTGCTTGACGCAAGGAAACGTCGTATTGTGGGTGAACACGTGCTTGTCGTACCTACGAATTGTCCTGCTGAAGGTGCCTCCAGATCTGGCGTAGCCGGGGAGAACATCATCAAAAACTTACTTAATATTTGTGTAGTCTTTCTTCGACTGATGGTCCGAGTCGAAATACGTGGCCATGGAATATTTCGGGCTTAAGAGGATGAGTGTGCAATGTGTGTCACTGCACAAAACACAGAATGTTAGAAAAAAAGAACGATCGAAATCTAAGAAATCATATGTTACGGGGCGGTGAGGGGATGACTTACTCGGGAAAGTAAGGCACGAGGAAGTTATCCTTATTTGGGTTTGCCAGAATGACGCCTTCGAGGTGTGAACTCACGACTTGCCAGTCCCCAGCGCTGCTCAAGATCTTGGCACTCATGTAGAAGGGGTCAACTATCACGATGTCCGGGGTCTTGTCTCTAATGATCTGCATCTCCATACTCAGCGAAAATAGCCGAACGAAGGTGTAGTGCAGCGGATAAAGGTTAAACATAGCGAAGATGTCATCAAACCGCAGGACGATCGTACCCCCGATGGCGCTATCCACAAACCCTTGCCCTCTGGCACCTTGGCCATGAAAACCAGGTATGCCACATCATTCTCGGAGAGACGCCGCTTCTCCAAAGAAAGAACACTGTCATGCAGACTCCGCATAGCACCGGTTGCAGCATTGAGAAGATTAGTCGGTAGCATCGGCCTACCCGCCACATGCACCCTCTTCGAGATATCCTTAGGTGAAGGTGGCCCGTCCTGAGCACGGATCGTACTCGTTGCTGGCTGGCTCGCACCGCCCTTGTTATTCATTCGTTTTCGTCCCTTCTTCTTCTGCTGTAATGGGATCGAGTTCTGCTCAGAGACCGCCTTCTTGAGTGTGTTGGGGCTGATAATATTTCGCACTTCGGCTATCTGAGGCTCGGTGAAGGCGGCAGCTGGATGCGTCTCCTGAGAACTGAACGCCAGACGACGCCTGCTGCAATTCGGTTTCTCCGCGGTACCAGCTAGATTGCGGTCGTCTTTTGCAGGGTTGGGTTCTTGAGAAGGAGGCCCCAAGAATTCATCACTGTACCCATGTTCGGCAAAGTACTTATCGACGTTGGTAAATGTACCATCGTCGTCGTCGTCGTCCGGATCCTGTGCCATATGCATGTCCGGCATATCCGGTAGCGTTGTGGCGGTCTTGCCATGGCTTGGCACCGGCACGACTGACGGTGTTGTTTGTGGGGTGGTGTCCCCCGCCCCCAAACGAATCTGGCTCTTCGGCCAAAGCAGGGGCCAGTTTAAGCAGGCGCTGAGGGTCATCACATCATCTTCGTCGGCCCCAGCGGGTCGAAACAGAGGTAACAACTCGTCGCAGCCAGGCAGCACCCGAACCAGTTCAACCCTATACACGGTGGGTGGCATCGGATTACCGTGGAACACGGGGTTGCCCGGTTGAACGATTCTGCCCTTGGCGACATTGATCAACTCACCGCCCACGAAGTGTAGGAGAGTGCATGGAACATCGGCGTCGGCGCCCTGCGAAAACATGTAGGGCGTTAGGGATGCCCAGTCAAAGGCAAGGAGATGAAGTCATCGGCCGAGAGGCTTAGTTACCGTGATGGCGTCGAGGTCGGCTAATGTCGAGGCACTACCAACGGCGGCCTTGCAAGTGACGGAGGGGCCGCTTGCTGCCAAGGTGCTGGCCGGCGTATTCTTCGCACACCCGGGTGCATTAATCTCCAATGCCCGCGCCGGCACCGGAGACACCAATACCGCCTCCGTCGGAGACACCAATGGCGCCGCCTGCGCGTTGTGCGAGTTGCTGGTCGTGAAGCTGGGAACCGAAGGCGGCCCCTGTTGGCCGCCCGCAATCCACGCCTGCAGCCCCTCAATCAAGGTAGGCACAATGGCGGTGAGCGTCGTTCCCAGTTGGTGTTGCACTTTCTCTTGGACCATCTCCGGAATCCGCGCCACTTGTGCCTTGAGTTCTTGAACCTCGCGTGACTGGCTTTCTGAGCTGGTCTTTTTCTCCTTTCGCCCACCAGCATTATAGTATGACGACCATTTCGTGGACAAGCCTTTGCCGGCCACACGACTAGCTGACAACGGCTTACTGAACTTATCCTTGTTTTTCATTACGTTCAACGCCCCTATTTAAAGTGTTGTCCCAAGGGGAGCTCTGAGACGACCCCGCGCTACTGCTTTCAGTGTCCTGCGGAAGGAATGTGAACCATTTAGAAATTTGGCTTCATTAATTAGAATGCAACCATATGGAGCTAATTACGCGGGGGTGTATTCCTTACCAGAACACGCTCAAGTGCCTTGGTCTTCGCATCCGTGGTAAGCTCCGTTGTTACCGGGTCCATCTTGTACCGGGCCCTGACATAGTTTCTGGTCTTCTTGTCACGGTATTTCTCGAAGCGGGGCGGTAGGCCTTGCTCGGCACGCCCCGCGTCCTCCTTGTCCCATATAGGTTCCGCCCCTCTGTAACCGCCGGGACCGAGTTGGTGGACCCCTAAGTTCAAGTCCCGCATTTCTTTCCCCCATTGACTTGCTTCCACGGTTGCACTGCTCTCGCATTTTATCTTGAACTCCTTGTAGTCATCTTCGCTGATCGAAGGATTTTTCTCCTTGATCTTCTCATAACTATCACCTTTGTCAATCATTCTCTTCACCGCGCTTCTCCAAGTAGAGAGGGCCGTGCTCATCTTTGTGAGGGCGGCACTGTTCACTTTATTCCCTGAGAGGCGTTTGTTTGCAAAGTCAGCGGGGAACTTGTATCGTTCGTGCAGCTTCGTGAAGAGGAGGCTGCGCAAATTCCCTCGGTCAGGATGCCTTAGGTTCTCGGTGTTGATCGAGACGGTGCTCCGGAGAATGCACCCGAGCTGAACCGAGTACCCCTTGACTAATTCTTTGGGCGCCGTTGGATGCCCGTCGGAGGACACTTCAGTAAATTCCTCCTTGACGGTGCCGAGCATGTTCGGGCGCCGGTCCTTCCGTTGGCTCTTCGGTTGGCTGCCATCTATGCGTGCGCTGCCATCATCAGTGGTGGCATCCTCGGCGGCACCATCAGTGGTGTCATCCCCGATGCCACTAGGGGTTGTGTAGTCAGGATCGGTGTCTTCCGCGGCGTCCTCATAGCGGTGAGGTTCTTCCTCCGTCTCCTGGGACAGCTCCCAGAATTGCTTGCCTGAACCGCCGGCCTCATCGTTGCGTGCCATGTTTCGCTCTAAATGGGAAAAAAGTTTGGTCAAAAAGTTGGTTATTGTCAAGGAACAAGATCATGGTCTCATCATTTAGGGTTTGTCGACACCGAGGCATCCTAAAAGCTAAGCTTTTATCATTTAGGGTTTGTCGACGCCGAGGCACCCTAAAAGCCTAAACTTTCATCATTTAGGTTTTTATCGACACCGAGGCACCCTAAAAGCCAAGGTTTTATAATTTAGGGTTTGTCGACGCTGAGGCACCCTAAATGCTAAGTTAAGTTTTCATCATTTAGGGTTTATCGATGCCGAGGCACCCTAGGTTGACTGATATATATGGGTATCTTCTAATAATATACCCTATCAAGAAAAGGGAAGGAGAATTCTAAGTTGGGCCTAATCACTTGACTCTATTGCCACCTATGGTTTAATGCAGCAAGAATAAAGGGGCAGTTGATCCTACTTAATTAAGTACTAAGATACCCGGCCCATGCATTAGTCGCAAGTACCCCATATGTCTTATTTTTAGCAAAGTCATGCTAAAATTCACGGAAAATTTCAGCATGACCTTTACTGAAAATAGGACATATGGAGTACCCGAATTTGCCGGAACGGAAGTTAATCGACATTCCGGCAAACTCAAGGGCCTCTCGGGGTACCTGCAAAATCATTATCCCCGCGTAATGAAGTCGCCAATGGGTCATTTCAGAAGATCACAAGTAGCATCATCACAAGTACAACATCATCACAAATACAACAGCAACAACAGTGAATACAGGCATAACAGCAGCAGCAGCAGGTTTATTCTTCTTCTTCATAAACACTAATTGTCTAATTGAGCAATACAACGACAGTGTGAACAAATAAAAACACAAACTACACCTACATATTTGGGTACCTCTATGGTAGTAACATGCCATGCTCTGCCTAGAGCTACTGCAGCACGATGAACCCCTCAAAATGACATATCCTTGTTCAGTTCGGCTAGCAGATTTTGTTGCCTAGCTAGTCACATTCTCACATCTGGACATCAATCCCCTCACTCACATCTACACCTACTAATATCATACGATTACGGTAGCAGATGATTGCTAGACTACACTCTTAAACTCATTTTGGGATCAGTGGAAAACAGTTAGTGCCAAATTCCTGCTCCACTTTTCTGTCTTGTTTTTCACTGAAAACTGATATGGGAAAAGTAGTAAATAATTAGCACTAGTTGGTTGGTACAGTAACAGATGGCAACCAATTCATATAACTCATGATGGCGCAAAAAGTTCAAAGGTGAGTAGCTTAGCTTGGCATGTCTCAGACTCATTTGTGCACTGGTAACTAGTTTTTTACAGCAACCAACAACAACACTTATCAGGGAGCTGCCTGCATATTTCTAAAAGAGAAGGAAAATTTGGTTTGCTCGTAAACTTGCTGGAGGCTACAAAACTAGTGTAAGTTGTCACTGTTCTACACACACTTAGTTCCAATTCATGACCATTTCAAGTTAAATGTTCTTCCTGTCTTCCAGGCCCATCTAAGCATGTCCGTCCACTCAATAACTCTGCGACTACTTCTAATGGAGGAGAGGAGGAACAACAGAGGTGGCTACTCACATCTGCTTCTGGTGGGTGTTGAGGTAGGACTTCTCGCAGTACTCGGAGGCAGAGTAGAGCTACGGCCGCAGGTTCTTGATCTCCTGCATCCAGCATGGCCACAACGCTCAGTTTATCTACCATAGACAGTTCAGTTTAATTTACAAAGGACTGAGCACAAAGTTCAATGTCGAAACAGACTAAACTTTTAATGAAGTGACGAGGTTCAACACAAGTCAATGGACTGACCACTAGATTCATGTGAGGGAGCACACAATTTTTAAAATCAGCACAACTACAAAACTTACACATTGACAGCCACCAGTGAATCACATTGTAAATTCAATGAACTTGCAGTTGAAGAAACCATCAAAAAAGCAAGATTGCAGCTCGCTCGACAGCCTAGATGCAACGTCTTAGGGAGCAGGAGCATGGGTAGAATCTGAGGTCGGGAGGATAGAGCTTGGGAGGAGCCCAGGAGCTCGTCGGTGTCGGACCAACGTCGTGCTCGCGAGAGGTAGGCATGCTGGGAGGGGGCAAGAAAACCTAGGGCGGAGGAGGGGAGGAGAGAGGAGGAATCACCTAGAGGAGAACATCAGGCAGCTGTAGGAGGACGCCGGCGTCGAGGAGGCTGCAGGCGGTGGTGCGTCGAGGAGGTGGCACGTTCTTGCTTCCCCGAGGACCGAGATGGTGAGGCGGGGCCAGCGGCGGCGCTGGAACCCTAGCGTTGTTCGGTCGGAGCACCTCATCGGAGCGGGCTTCTTGTAGCCTTCTGAGTTGCCTCACGCCAACCGACTTCCGAGAGATGACGATGAAAAAGTTGCAACTGAACGTGCGCGTCCATGATCCCACGTATTGCAACTGGAAATATCTGCGTCATCAGCACGTGATAGTCGTGAGACTTCATCCTGCTGAACTTCTGCTTCGCTGAGGCTAGGTATCTGCTTGTCTTCCCCGCGTAATCGTAAGGAAGTTTTACTCCTACGAGGCAGGTGAAAAACTGATCGATCTCCTCCTGACTTAGAGTGAAGCACGCGGGAGGGAAGTCATTTCCGGTCTTCTTGTCCTTTTTTTCCTTTGCGACGACTTTCCGTGTCCTGCTTCGCCTCATCATCATCATCATCATTAGGGTGAAGCTCCTCCCTGATGCCCATTTCAAGTCTGCCCTTACTTTCGGCCCATCTTTGGTCTTCTCTGGCATGTTGAGCAGGGTACCAAAAAGACTCTCGCATACGTTCTTTGTGATATGCATGACATCAAGGCTGTGAGGCACACGGTGGATCTTCCAGTACGGCAAGTCCTAGAAAACAGACCTCGTTTTCCATACCTTTAGCAGCGGCTCTGGCGCCTTTCGCTTCTTTCCCGGCTTTGGCGCCTTTTGCTTCTTTCCCAGCAGTGGGCAATCTTTCCAACTTTTCAACAGCTCGTCTATTTCCTCGCCGCTCCTCGTACGCGGGCGTCTTCGGAGTTCGGTTTCACCATCAAACAGATCCTTACGTCTCCTCCATGAGTCATCGTCGCGAAGCCACCTTCGATGTCCCATGAACACGGTTTTCGAAGACACGGGATCTCTATCTAGCTGGCGATACGTTGTGTCATCCATGCACCTGACACATCCAGAAAATCCGTGGACCACCTGCCCCGCGACATATCCGTAACCGAAATAGTCTTGCACCGTCGTGAGCAGTGCGGCTCTCATAGGGAAATATTCTTTCTCTTCGGCGTCCCACGTATTGGCTGGCGTTTTCCACAGCGTGTCTAGCTCCTCTTTCAGTTGCCCCAGATACAGATTGATGTCGTTCCCTGGTTGTTTCAGCCCTTCAATTAGCATACTCATGTGAATGTACTTCCTCTTCATGCACAACTAGGGGGGAAGGTTGTACATCCACACAAACACAGGCCAGGTGCTATGTGTGCTTCTCTGGTTGACAAACAGATTGACTCCATCGGTGCTCGCGCCCAGCACGATGTTCCTTGGATCATTCCCAAATTCTGGGTGTTCGAAGTTCAACGCTTGCCACTGGCTCGCATCCTTAGGGTGACTCAGCATCTTGTCTTTTTTATTTATCTCCGGATCATTTGTTGTTGTTGGTGATCATCGTTTCTGGATCTTAGGGTATCGTTAAATGGAACGATAGTCCTAAAATAACTTTGAGAATATGACCTTAGAAGAATGATCATATTGAATCGATCCAAACTTGTTTGTTGTACTTTGAGATACAATTATCAGAAGTCAATTCCTATAACATGGGGAGTTACTGTTGAAAATATGTCCTAGAGACAATACCGTTGGAGTGGTGTGTGTGGCTGGAATGGATGAGGCTACCGCGTGGCGGTTGCGGTTGGTTGGGGGTGCCGACCGGCTCGCCAGAAGTAGTGGCACGTTTGGGCTGGCTTCCTCGCCGGTGTTTCCCACATTGGCATTGCTCGCACGTTTCGGTACAGACAAAAACTCGGAGAGTGGAGGGAACCGCGACGACCATATCCGTTGCCTTGGAGAAAAAACGGGAAGCTTTCACATAATGTAAAAATTGTGTTGTACAATTTGAGAACTCAACAAAAAAAATCAGGCAATCAGCACTCAACAATTGACTGAGTACATATTGCAAACCGGATATACACATCCCTTCCCCCTGGGTATTTGGTGCACCATTTCCGGTTTATACTTTAAACTAGTAAAATTTAAAAAGTTCTGACAAATATAGGATAATTTTTAATAAAATATTTATATATGGTATCAACAACGGGACGACTGTAACAAATCCTCGCAAAATACAGAGACGACAGTGTTTATATAAATACACTATCTAGTTTGAAAAAAAAAGAGGGAAATATATTTCCAGCTATCTTTTTTTAATCAAGGCAAAAGATTGTCATTTTCATTGATTAAGAAAGAGGTTTTATACGATTTCCATGAAGTATGATACAAAGGACTACTCTCACGGTATTACATTACACAAATATGTCGCATTGGCAAGGGCCTAGAGCCGAACCTCCTCCTTAATCCTTGTGAAGACAATCGTCGTTGTAACCAGTGGCGGAGGTAGAGGGTGGGCCACCACCCACCCTGAGATTGGGAACTGGGCCTTACACCATAGCAAAAAGGATGTTTTTCAAACAAAATCTAAATTTACATGCACAGTTGCACTGCTGCCTATACCCCCGAAAAAGTAGATTCTGGAATCAGGGAAAGAATGGTGACAACACCTTTTGGCGCTACCCCCCATCGAGGTGTATGATATGATTATCATGATTATTTGGAGAATATTGAACCTTTGAAATGATCCATCCACGGCAAGAGTATTCCTCCAACGGATGCATGGAAAAAATCAGCGTGCAACTACATGAGTTCCCTATGATATGTGAAAATTTTGAGCATTAAACAATTTTATTGAAGGCAAGACTCATGTGGATGATTTCCGCGGTTCGGACGTCGAAGTGCAGCGTCCCCTCGAATCGCCATGGATGCCACCCCACCGGACTAGCTAGCTCTCTCGGTACACGGTTCTTTCTCTCCGGATGATGGTTTGGCAGGGGCCAGAATGATTCTGAAGGACAATACAGAAGAAGCCATATTTGCTTCATGCCATCTTTTGTTCTTTTGCAACGACGCATTGGAAGCGGGGATCCATGGTATTGTGAAGGGCATTGTCTCTGGCTCTTCACTCCAATGTACTATTCTAGTAATTTCCCTGTTCTCCTGCAGTCAGACTCGGTGGGAGCATTATCCTCTCTAATTGGTGATTTCCTGTCTAAATCGTTGTACGATTACCCCATCAATGAAATCAAGCTGCTCATGGTGAAGCGGGAGTTTGTTCTGGTTAAGCTAGCTAGATCCCGAAATAGGGTTTCACACTATCTCGCTGATTATGCTCGTACGTCTCGCAACACCGCTTGTTGGTTTCAGCGCAACCCTCCGTTTATTCATGTAATAATCTTGTATTAGCAGACAGTGACCTGTTGCTATGTACTTCCTCCGTTCCTAAATATAAGTTTTTTTAGAGATTTTAATAAGAACTAGATATGGATATACATAGATATATTTTAGAGTGTATATTCAATTATTTTGCTCCATATGTAGTCCTTATTGAAATCTCTAAAACGATTTATATATAGGAACGGAGGGTATAGTAATAATAATAATACAACTCTCTATTTACTTGGAAAAAATAGCTAGGATAAGAATTGTCGTGCCTATCCACAGTAGACGAGCTGGGCGGAAACGAGTCCAACATGGCCGTCTCACTTTCTAGGAAGGCACGCTGTACATTCGTGCATGCATCGTACTACAGGAACTAGCGGGGTTCCCATCCCATCGATCACCGTGCCGGGCGGAGACAAAACACTGTTCCGACGATGTCGTATTCGTACGTGACGCGCTCGCGTTCGCCTGCCCGACTTGGACGTCCTGCGTACGTGCGTGCAGCAGCAACCACGGCTCGATTGCTTTGCCGCGTCAGATCGGACGAAACCAACGAACCGCACGCGCAGTTTCGCCGTGCTGGTCCGCGGTGATCCGGCGTTTCAATGTCACACGCAGACCAACTGTGGAAGATGGAACTAATGGCGATGCGAGAGGAAGACGAGAGAGGAGTACATCGCATACGTCCACGTTTTACTGAACAATTGCGTGAATCCTGGGGTGATGTGATGATGCTGCAAGAGCTTTCTGATTGCTGGGAGGCCTGGCCTGCGACGCCAATGGTATGAACTAAACTATGGAGGAACGTGGGCCCTCTGCTCGTGTTGTACTGCCGAAAAAGGCTTTCGCCCTGTTTTATATATAAATCAATGACCATTGATAACCTAATACAAACACACGCCACCCCCAACACACGCACAGACCCAAGACCGGAGAGATAGGAATTGAGCGCATCAACATCGCCCCTACCGCTACAACAGCTACCGGGATCCTCAACCACGAACACGTCATCCTGAGAGACAAAGAAACATATGACGAACCGTGAGCTTCAAGGTGGCACCTTCAGGAAGGTCACGACACCGGAGCACCGTCACCGCCTGATCCCAAGATCAAGGTTTTCCTTGAAGCAACACGATGGGCGACGAGAGCCGTGACGATGCCTTCAAGAGGGAGACGAAAATTGTCGCCGCCGGTCTGCCCAAAGACAAAAGAGGTTTCACCCCGGCCACCGCTCACCATCACCGGCATATGGTACGAACGTCACACCCCGGCCACCACGCCGCCCATACAGCGATGGCCACCGGGCAGCACCTGAGCCATGGGCTCTGCCCACGTGCCCACGCTACCACCATGTGCCCAGCCGGCCGGAGTGGAGGAGGGAAAGGCCACCGGCGGTTGTCGTCCAAACCGCAACCACCTCACCATTTCTCGGACCGGGTCCGCGCCACCTGCTTTGGATGCCGAAGCAAGAATGATCGTGCAAGCCATCCGCTACAAGATGTTGCAGCGACAAAAATATTAGTTGAAGGTGGTGGACAAGGAGGAGATGGTGCGGCGGAGAACGAGGCGGAGGTTGCCTATGCAGCGGCGATGATACCTTGAGCGTGCAAGCTCGGATCGCAGGTCCGATAGGACAGAAAGCCTGATTTGATTTAAATTTCAAATTGCCATTTAGCATTTATTAGCAGACATATATAGGACAACATTGGATGGACTCACACATCAGTATCCGTGGAATAGTTCCCCATGTCCATGGACGAATGCGAGAGCCAATTTGCGTGTCATCGCCGAAGATGCCCTTACTAGACTGTGCCACCATTCATGAGGTCGAGGGATCGAATCCCTCTTCACTTATTCTTTTGGGCAGCGAGCGCGTAGAATAAAAATGACGGGAGGGATACAACAGGGAGGGAAAAGAAAATAAAAGGAACATGGGCAGACGGTGACCTGTAGCGGAAGTTCGGTCGTTCGGAAGTTGGCTTTTTCGTTAATGAATACTAGTATTAATTAAATCTTAACTGAAAAAAAATACTATTTTTTTAAAATTGTTTGGATTGCTTATCACATGTGTCACGTGGTTGAAAAAAAATACTATAGGCACTCTTTTTTAACACAGTTTAATCGTACATGCTCACATACACGCACATATACTCATATCTACAAAGAGGCTACATCCATACCGACACATAAACCCCCCAATATACAATAAAAAAATTAATGGAGCAAAAACATCATCCAAATAGACCGAACATCATTCCAGCGAAACAATGCATACTGGACGTAACAAGGAAATTAATCAAGAATTACAAATCTGGATGAATCAACTACGTAGCTTGATCCTTGGAATGACGTAGCAGCGCGGTCGAGGACGACTCGGAAGAAACAGTGGTGTTGCCGGTGCTGACCGAAGAAGAGCGAACACAACCGGAGCCTGCGCTGTCAACGGAGAAAGACCCGTACGACGCAAGATCCTGTGCGGCCCTGTACATGTGCCGTGGGAGCGCCGGCAGCCTCGCCTCGTCGGACTGCAGGACGTGCATGGCCTGCGCCACGGATGGCCGCTCGCTCCGGTCCGGGTGCGCGCACCAGAGCCCGACGACGAGTACCCGCTCCATCCATCGCTCGTCCGTCTCGTCGCCCTTCAGCCGCTCGTCGGCCGCGTCAAGGATCGCGTCCCTCCCGTACAGGTTCCACACCCAGCTGAGCAGCGTGAAGGATCTCTCAGCGGTCTCGATTACCGGCCGACGGCCGGAGGCGATCTCCAGGAGGACGACGCCAAAGCTGTACACGTCGGACTCAGTGCCGGGCCGGCGTGTGTTGACGAACTCCGGGTCAATGTACCCCACGGTGCCGAACACGGCCTTGGTGGTGTGCATTAACCCGGCGCCGTGGTCGATCAGCCGGGCCAACCCGAAGTCCCCGAGCTTGGTGCTGAGCGATGAGTCAAGCATGATATTGCTGGGCTTGATGTCGCCATGGACGACGCACTGCTCCCACTCTCCGTGGAGGTAGCGCAACGCGGATCCCAAGCCGAGTATGATGTTGTACCTCTGTGGCCATGTCAGATAGCTGCCGTCGTTGCTGTAGAGGTGCCTGTCTAGGCTGCCCTCCGTGACTAGCTCGTAGACAAGCAGGAGCCCCTTGCGGCTGTCGCACCAACCCAGCAACTGAACAAGGTTGCGATGCTTCAGTCTGCTGATGATCCTCACCTCTGCTTCAAACTCCTTCCTCCCCTGGGACGATGAATCTGCAGACAGCACCTTCACCGCCACCGCACGAGGGTCTTGGTCACCACCGATGCCACTTGCGAGTGTGAGTGTGAGATGACCCCGGTAAACGTTCCCGAAGCCGCCTCGCCCAAGCTTCTCATCCTCCGCGAAATTGCTCGTTGCGACGACAAGCTCGTGGTACATGTACCGTCTGGGGCCGTCGGCAGCCACACCTCTCTCGAGATCAGCTCTGTCGATGCACTCTTCTTCGCTGTCCTCGTTTGCTCTTGCTTTGTTGTGTCGCCGCCAACCCAGTACCACCACCGCACAGACAGAGAAAAAAAGCAGAGGAACTAGGACAGATGCTAAAATTGGTACCAACCTTTTGTTGTTGTTGTTGCTGCTGGTTGGAATTGGTACCAGAGTGGAGGTGAATGACCATGACAGTATCTGGTGCAGCTCAACATACCGGGCAGTCGCTGCGGAGAAGCCAACAGCGACCTCCTCCGGTAAGTATTCTCTCAGATCGACGGTTGCATTGACCTGGTACAGGGCATCGCCGATGACGAGATCGACGGCCAGCATCTTGGAATCATTGTGGTACTTCACCGTGGCTTCCATAAGATGGAGCGACGTGAGGTTCTTTCCCGGCGAGGTCGTCGTGTCTGTGAACGCCGTTGAGTTGAGGGAGTTGACGTCAATGCCGACATGGTTCCCGTTGTTGTCACATTCCACATTGTAAGCAGTGTCGAACTCCACCGCAACTATCCGGCTGTCGCCTGTTCCGTTAGTGTACCTGGGGAGGAGGCCGAGGCCGCCCCCCTTGCTGTATTCCGGGATCTTGGAAGGGAAATGCCCGAGGAAGAAGGTCATCCCATCGCCTGTATTCGGGAGGCTTTCCGGAGTGATTCGAAAGGAGAAGGTGGTGGTGAAGCTGGCCATCTCGCCGGTGGCGCTGCTCCATAGCGGCACCTTCTGCGCGTACCATGCCCGGCCGGCGCTGTACTGAATATCTGGGTCACGTGTAATATTTGTGAGCTCGAGGGTTGACGTATTGGCGAATGCATCGCTGGCGATGGCGATCGACGAAAAGGCCATGGGGTCGGAGAAGTTGAGGTTGAAGGAGAGCGAGAAGGCCCAGCGCGGCGCATAGAAGAGGCATAGCAGCAACACCAGGAAGACTAGGGTGGTAGGAGTAGGACGATGGCTAGAGCCCATCGTTGTGTTTGGTGTTTGGTAGTACTACTATTTGGGAAGGAGGAAGCATGAGCACTATAAATAGGGCCGGGGAGGGGGAGATCTGTAAGCTCGTCGACATTTCGCACCAGCGGACCCGCCGCCGGTCGACTCCACGAGACCCGTAAGGCCCGCTTGGAAGAATGGGAGCCGCGTGAGTTCTCCCAACTGTATCATGAGAAGTGGCTTCTCTGAACTGGAAATAAGCAAGTGAGGAAGTTTTTAACGAATGCAGGGTCAAAATTTGATAAAAGTTTGAGGGATCTGCTAGATATAGCATTTAAGCACTCAAAACGTAAAGTTCTCCCACAAAAGTAAATTTTGAGAGACCTTCTAGTTCTAGAGTGCTCTAACGCAAGAAACCACCCAGAATATTCAGAGTAGAACGGTCAATCACGCGCATATATTTTAGAAATATCCGTAAGACGGCCGGACTCGGTCCGGAAACGCCGAACCAAGCGAGGCTAAGTGTAGAAATATTGCAAGTCGTGGGGCCAGGAATGGTCAAATTAATTTGGAGTATATTAAAGGGAGGCTGCTCAGTTGTGATCATTCGCGGAACTCTGCTTGCGGTACGGGTCAAAAGGAAATGGCTCACGCACGTGATAGTTTTTCATTCAAAAAATGATAAAGGCTGTAGTACTAGTATGTTAATAGAATAAGCCCTTACAAGAATATGTAATTGCACGTGAGTCCATTGCGAAATCTGCACCATCTTCCTTCTGCCTCCACAAGCGGCATGTCGTGAGCAAAGCTCGTTGCCGCTTGACGGCCTTTGTCTTTATCGGAGCGACTTTGTTGAAACTCAACAGCTTGTAGAAGTAGAGGTTAAGAAATTTTCAATGTAGACCAGAAGATGTCTTTGACCGCCGATAGTTGAGGTTCACCCAAGGACAGAGCTGCCATGTAGGCGTTGGGCGATTTGACCCCAGTGAAATTATGAAATCCTTCCGTAACTTACTATTGATTTATAGAAGATGGCCCCACTGCCATGGATATGACCCCAACAAGCTTTTTCTTTTCTGGCTTCATCCCCGGGTCTGCCTACCCTGGTGGCTGATAGCCTCGCAGATTGCCAAGCTCGATGACCCAACTATTACTTCGGAGTTGGAGGGCAGGGGAACCGACGTGAATCTACAGGACAAACACATGGACTGGCTAGATTCGGTGTTGTCAGCCCCGCGCAGTGAGCTGCGCACGCCTCCGACTCGGGGAGCTGCGACCAGAGAGGCATCGGGACTTGCACCCATGGTCGGTTGGGAGGAGCAGGGGCCGAAGGTGATGAACACCACCGATCACCCCGCCGCCTTATCGGGGAGGGCGCATGCAGCGACGGGCAGACGCGGTCGTGCACAGAGCTAGAGCTGCCCCATTGGGCCACCGATATAGGGCATGTACATCAAGCTTCCAGACAGTACGTGGAACCGAGAGTACCGTTAGGCTGGCGAACGTGGCCAGAAGTAATAGAACGGATGTTGCACAAGGAAGTTACCTAGGTTCGGGCCCTCTCGGTGAGGGTAATACCCTACGTACGTCCTGCTTCTCATCTGTAGTCAAGATAGAGTGCCTCGTGCGAGGGATTACAATGGTGATGATGTAAACTACAAGATTATGTTTCTACGCATGTAGATAAGAATGGCTACACGTAGCCCCACCGTATATAGATGACAGGGGCTAGGGTTTTAGAGAGGGTATACCAGATCTTGCTTTCCGCCATCTTAACTAGCACGCCAAGATGATCTCTAGATGTATATCTGGGCCACCAACCTCCCTTCTACCGTTGAGTCCTAGCCAGGCCTCCTAGGCCCTATGGTAGGCCTGTTGTCAAACTCCCCGCCAGGAGGACACCCACGGTCTGTTGCGCCGTCAGTAGCCCCCGAGCGTGTCTGACATTGGAGTATCTTGATCTTCGAGAACCCAGGCAGGCTCCTCATGTTCTTGTCGACTATTCTGGCTTGCCTTCGTGAGCCTGACTTTAAAGGGTTTTCCGGCATGCGTGCTGTGTGGCTTTCCGAACGATATCGTTGTAGATCAAGAATGACTAGCGGGGCTCCCAGGATTCGGGTCTCCCATCACACTTCGGGCTGCGTCGAGATTTCGGGGCATGAGGTTGTTCGCGGGGCTTGTGTGCCTTCTTTTGTCTTGAAACACTGTTGCATGGGCTTTTGGGAAACGTAGTAGAAAACAAAAAATCCACCCTATGATCAACCAAGAGCAATATGAAGATGAATATAAGGTTTGGATTAATGATCTTTATCGACTCCGAAGTGCAGCGGAAGTAGGCGAGTCAGTGTATATCGTATTTGGTGTCCCTCGAACTGTAGATGAACGATCCCGTGAACCACTCACAAAAGATCCCTCGACAGAAGACCGAAAGCATGACCTCTCTACTTGGTTGCAAGCGCACAGTCTTCATGATTAGGTAGCGCTTTGCCGTCCAGAGCTAATCTTCACTGGAGAATTAGAGGGAGGAGATTAGAACCACATTGGGCTTCTAAGCCATGGAATGACATCACCATGGACTTTATAGAGGGCTTGCCTATGTCGGAGGGCATGAATGTCATACTGGTAATGGTGGACCGTTTGACTAAATATGCACACTTCATGCCTCTCCGACACCCTTATACTTCTCCATTGTGGTGAAGCTTTTTCTTAATCAAGTGGTGAAATTGCATGGCATTCCAGAAACGATAGTTTCTGATCGAGATCATATTTTCATAAGTAATTTTTGGAGACCACTAATTCAGGCTGTGGGCCCCAAGCTCAATTACAGTACTGCTAATCATCCAGCCACTGATGGGCATAGTGAACGCGTCAACCAATGTTTGGAGCAGTACTTGCGTTGTGCTGTTCATGATTGCCCAGGAAAATGGCGCCAATGGCTTCCAATGGCCGAATTCTGGTATAATTCCTACCACCATGCTTCCATTAAATGCTCCCCTTTCAAGGCGTTGTATGAAATGGATCCCAATTTTGGTGCACTGCCTCACCTATATGTGGATCAAGCTTCCGCTGCCCATAATGTTGCTGCTGAGCGCCAACAAGTTACTAACATGCTCAAAGAAAATTTGCTCAAGGCACAAAATAGGATGAAGTCTTATGCTGATCGGGGTCGGGCAGACCGGTCATTTTGTGTTGGTGACACTGTTTTGTTGAAACTACAACCCTATGCACAGTTCTTCAGTTGCAAATCGACCTTACCCAAACATGGCTTTCAAATTTTTTGGCCCGTTCAACGTGCTGGAACGAATAGGTGAGGTCGCCTACAAATTCGAGATGCCTGCAGCTAGTGCCATTCACCAAATTATAGGTGAGGTGGCCTACAATTATAGGTGAGATCGTCGTATGGTCAAGAAAGGTAATGCTGCAACTGTGCAAATTTTGGTTCAATGGTCATCTCTCTTCCAGTGGAATGTGCTACTTGGGAAGATTTCTATGTACTCAAGAATCATTTTCCCAATGCTGCAATCTGGGATGAGCCTCCAACACAAGGGGGGGGGGGCAATTGTCACAACCCCACCAACTACGTGTGTGTCTGACAGGCAGGTCCCAGACACGGCTGGGACCGTGACGGAAAGGTAGGCATGCATTGGTTTTGTGTTGCGTGTGTTGACCGGACATACCGACTGTAAGCGTGTGGATATAAACTCCTTGTAGCCTTTTGGGCAAATTATCAAATTAATGAATGAAATTGAGCTGCCCAAGCTCCTTCGTTCTCGGTCAAGTGCTACTTTCCCCTTTGTTCCTCTTGTGATCTTTCTAGCTCTGGCTAGGGACATCACAGTAGGAGATGGGGTAGGGGCAGGAGGAGATGACGAGGAGGAGGGGATGTGGAGGTGGTGTTGGAAATATGCCCTAGAGGCAATAATAAAATGGTTATTATTATATTTCTTTGTTCATGATAATTGTCTATTGTTCATTCTATAATGGTATTATCCGGAAATCGTAATACATGTGTGAATACATAGACCACAACAAGTCCCTAGTGAGCCTCTAGTTGACTAGCTCGTTGATCAACAGATAGTCATGGTTTCCTGACTATGGACATTGGATGTCATTGATAACGGGATCACATCATTAGGAGAATGATGTGATGGACAAGACCCAATCCTAAGCATAGCACAAAGATCGTGTAGTTCGTTTAGCTAGAGCTTTTCCAAATGTCAAGTATCATTTCCTTAGACCATGAGATTGTGCAACTCCCGGATACCGTAGGAGTGCTTTGGGTGTGCCAAACGTCACAACGTAACCGGGTGCCTATAAAGGTGCACTACTGGTATCTCCGAAAGTGTCTGTTGGGTTGGCACGAATCGAGACTGGGATTTGTCACTCCGTATGACGGAGAGGTATCTCTGGGCCCACTCGGTAATGCATCATCATAATGAGCTCAATGTGACCAAGTGTCTGGTCACAGGATCATGCATGATGGTACGAGTAAAGTGACTTGCCGGTAATGAGATTGAACGAGGTATTGGGATACCGACGATCGAGTCTCGGGCAAGTAACGTACCGATTGACAAAGGGAATTGTATACGGGATTGATTGAATCCTCGACATCATGGTTCATCCGATGAGATCATCGAGGAGCATGTGGGAGCCAACATGGGTATCCAGACCCCGCTGTTGGTTATTGACCGGAGAGGCGTCTCGGTCATGTTTGCATGTCTCCCGAACCCGTAGGGTCTACACACTTAAGGTTCGGTGACGCTAGGGTTGTAGAGATATGAGTATGCAGTAACCCGAAAGTTGTTCGGAGTCCCGGATGAGATCCCGGACGTCACAAGGAGTTCCGGAATGGTCCGGAGGTGAAGAATTATATATAGGAAGTGCAGTTTTGGCCATCGGGAAAGTTTCGGGGGTCACCGGTATTGTACCGGGACCACCAGAAGGGTCCCGGGGGTCCACCGGGTGGGGCCACCTATCCCGGAGGGCCCCATGGGCTGAAGTGGGGTGGGGAACCAGCCCCTGCTGGGCTGGTGCACCCCCCCCCCCTTGGGCCCCCCTGCACCTAGGGTTGGAAACCCTAGGGGTGGGGGCGCCTCCACTTGCCTTGGGGGGCAAGCCACCCCCTTGGCCGCCGCCCCCCCTTGGATATCCCATCTCCTAGGGCCAGCGCCCCCCAGGGGGCCTATATAAAGAGGGGGTAGGGAGGGCAGCCGCACCCAAGTCCCTGGCGCCTCCCTCTCCCCACGCACCACCTCTCCCTCTCGCAGAAGCTTGGCGAAGCCCTGCCGTGATTGTTGCTGCATCCACCACCACACCGTCGTGCCGCTGGATCTTCATCAACCTCTCCTTGCCCCTTGCTGGATCAAGAAGGAGGAGACGTCTTCCCAACCGTACGTGTGTTGAACGCGGAGGTGTCGTCCGTTCGGCGCTAGGATCTCCGGTGATTTTGATCACGACGAGTACGACTCCCTCAACCCCGTTCTCTTGAATGCTTCCGCAAGCGATCTACAAGGGTATGTAGATGCACTCCTCTCTCTCGTTGCTAGATGACTCCACAGATTGATCTTGGTGAAGCGTAGAAATTTTTTATTTTCTGCAACGTTCCCCAACAGTGGCATCATGAGGTAGGTCTATGCGTAGTTACTATGCACGAGTAGAACACAAAGCAGTTGTGGGCGTAGATGTTGTCAATTTTCTTGCCACTACTAGTCTTATCTTGCTTCGGCGGCATCGTGGGATGAAGCGGCCCGGACCAACCTTACACGTACGCTTACGTGAGACAGGTTCCACCGACTGACATGCACTAGTTGCATAAGGTGGCTAGCGGGTGTCTGTCTCTCCCACTTTAGTTGGAGCGGATTCGATGAAAAGGGTCCTTATAAAGGGTAAATAGAAATTGGCATATCACGTTGTGGTTTTACGTAGGTAAGAAACGTTCTTGCTAGAAACCTATAGAAGCCACGTAAAAACTTGCAACAACAATTAGAGGACGTCTAACTTGTTTTTGCAGCAAGTGCTTTGTGATGTGATATGGCCAAAGGATGTGATGAATGATATATGTGATGTATGAGATGATCATGTTCTTGTAATAGGAATCACGACTTGCATGTTGATGAGTATGACAACCGGCAGGAGCCATAGGAGTTGTCTTTATTTTTTGTATGACCTGCGTGTCATTGAAGAACGCCATGTAAATTACTTTACTTTATTGCTAAACGCGTTAGCCATAGAAGTAGAAGTAGTCGTTGGCGTGACAACTTCATGAAGACACGATGATGGAGATCATGATGATGGGGATCATGGTGTCATGCCGGTGACGAAGATGATCATGGCGCCCCGAAGATGGAGATCAAAGGAGCAATATGATATTGGCCATATCATGTCACTGTTTGATTGCATGTGATGTTTATCATGTTTTACATCTTATTTGCTTAGAACGACGGTAGCTTAAATAAGATGATCCCTCGAAATAATTTCAAGAAAGGTGTTCCCCCTAACTGTTCACCGTTGCGAAGGCTCGTTGTTTCGAAGCACCACGTGTTGATCGGGAGTGATAGATCCTAACATCCGAATACAACGGGTGTAAGCTAGATTTACACACGCAATACACTTAGGTTGACCTGACGAGCCTAGCATGTACAGACATGGCCTCGGAACACGGAAGACCGAAAGGTCGATCAACATGAACAAGTTCACCAATGTTAACTAGTCCGTCTCACGTGATGATCGGACACGGCCTAGTTGACTCGGATCATGTTTCACTTAGATGACTAGAGGGATGTCTGTCTAAGTGGGAGTTCATTGAATAATTTGATTAGATGAACTTAATTATCATGAACTTAGTCTAAAAACCTTTGCAAAATGTCTTGTAGATCAAATGGCCAACGCTCATGTCCACCTCAACTTCAACGCGTTCCTAGAGAAAACCAAGCTGAAAGATGATGGCAGAAACTATACGGACTGGGTCCGGAACCTGAGGATCATCCTCATAGCTGCCAAGAAAGACTATGTCCTAGAAGCACCGCTAGGTGAAGCACCCATCCCAGAGAACCAAGACGTTATGAACGCTTGGCAGTCTCGTGCTGATGATTACTCCCTCGTTCAGTGCGGCATGCTTTACAGCTTAGAACTGGGGCTCCAAAAGCGTTTTGAGAAACAGGGAGCATATGAGATGTTCGAAGAGCTGAAAATGGTTTTCCAAGCTCATGCCCGGGTCGAGAGATATGAAGTCTCCGACGAGTTCTTCAGCTGTAAGATGGAGGAAAATAGTTCTGTCAGTGAGCACATACTCAAGATGTCTAGGTTGCACAACCGCTTGACTCAGCTGGGAGTTAATCTCCCGGATGACACGGTTATTGACAGAATCCTTCAGTCGCTCCCACCGAGCTACAAGAGCTTTGTGATGAACTTCAATATGCAGGGGATGGAAAAGACCATTCCTGAGGTATATTCAATGCTGAAATCAGCAGAGGTAGAGATCAAAAAGGAACATCAAGTATTGATGGTGAATAAAACCACTAAGTTCAAGAAAGGCAAGGGTAAGAAGAGCTTCAAGAAGGACGGCAAGGGAGTTGCCGCGCCCGGTAAGCCAGTTGCCGGGAAGAAGTCAAACAATGGACCCAAGCCTGAGACTGAGTGCTTTTATTGCAAGGGAAGTGGTCACTGGAAGCGGAACTGCCCCAAGTACTTAGCGGACAAAAAGGCTGGCAAAACCAAAGGTATCCGTGATATACATGTAATTGATGTGTACCTTACCAGTGCTCGTAGTAGCTCCTGGGTATTTGATACCGGTGCGGTTGCTCATATTTGTAACTCAAAGCAGGAGCTGCGGAATAAGCGGAGACAGGCGAAGGACGAGGTGACGATGCGCGTCGGGAATGGTTCCAAGGTCGATGTGATCGCCGTCGGCACGCTACCTCTACATTTACCTACGGGATTAGTTTTAAACCTCAATAATTGTTATTTAGTGCCAGCTTTGAGCATGAACATTGTATCAGGATATCGTTTAATTCGAGATGGCTACTCATTTAAATCCGAGAATAATGGTTGTTCTATTTATATGAGAGATATGTTTTATGGTCATGCCCCACTGGTGAATGGTTTATTATTAATGAATCTCGAGCGTAATGTTACAGATTTTCATAGTGTGAATACCAAAAGATGTAAAGTTGATAACGATAGTCCCACATGCTTGTGGCATTGCCGCCTTGGTCACATTGGTGTCAAGCGCATGACGAAACTCCATGTGGATGGACTTTTAGAGTCTCTAGATTATGAATCGTTTGACACATGCGAACCATGCCTCATGAGCAAAATGACCAAGACTCCGTTCTCCGGAACAATGGAGCGAGCAACCAACTTATTGGAAATCATACATACTGATGTGTGCGGTCCAATGAGCGTTGAGGCTCGCGGAGGATATCGTTATGTTCTCACTCTCACTGATGACTTGAGTAGATATGGGTATGTCTACTTGATGAAACACAAGTCTGGGACCTTTGAAAAGTTCAAGGAATTTCAGAATGAGGTAGAGAATCAACGTGACCGAAAGATAAAGTTCTTACGATCAGATCGTGGGGGAGAATATTTAAGTCACGAATTTGGTACGCACTTAAGGACATGTGGAATAATTTCACAACTCACGCCGCCTGGAACACCTCAGCCTAACGGTGTGTCCGAACGTCGTAATCGCACTCTATTGGATATTGTGCAATCTATGATGTCACTTATCGATTTACCGCTATCATTTTGGGGATACGCTCTAGAGACAGCTACATTCACTTTAGATAGGGCACTGTCTAAATCGGTTGAGACGACACCGTATGAATTATGGTTTGGGAAGAAACCTAAGCTGTCGTTTCTAAAAGTTTGGGGATGCGATGCTTATGTCAAGAAACTTCAACCTGAAAAGCTCGAACCCAAGTCGAAAAAATGAGTCTTCATAGGATACCCCAAGGAAACCATTGGGTATACCTTCTACTTAAGATCCGAGGGAAAGATCTTTGTTGCCAAGAACGGGTCCTTTCTGGAGAAAGAGTTTCTCTCGAGATAAGTAAGTGGGAGGAAAGTGGAACTTGATGAAGTACTTCCTCTTGAACCGATAAGTAGCGCAACTCAGGAAGATGTTATAGTGGTGCCTGCACCAACAAGAGAGGAAACTAATGATGATGATCAAGGTACTTCGGATCAAGTTACTACTGAACTTCGTAGGTCCATGAGGACATGTTCCACACCAGAGTGGTATGGTAACCCTGTCCTGGAAATCATGTTGTTAGACAACGGTGAACCTTCGAACTATGAAGAAGCAATGGCGGGCCCAGATTCCAACAAATGGCTTGAAGCCATGCAATCCGAGATAGGATCCATGTACGAAAACAAAGTATGGACTTTGACAGACTTGCCCGATGATCGGCGAGCGATAGAAAACAAATGGATCTTTAAGAAGAAGACGGACGCGGATGGTAATGTTACCATCTATAAAGCTCGACTTGTCGGTAAGGGTTATCGACAAGTTCAAGGGATTGACTACGATGAGACATTCTCTCCCGTAGCGAAGCTGAAGTCCGTCTGAATCATGTTAGCAATTGCCGCATACTATGATTATGAGATATGGCAAATGGACGTCAAAACGGCATTCCTTAACGGCCTTCTTAAGGAAGAACTGTATATGATGCAGCCGGAAGGTTTTGTCGACCCTAAGAATGCTAACAAGGTATGCAAGCTCCAGCGCTCAATCTATGGGCTGGTGCAAGCATCTCGGAGTTGGAACATTCGCTTTAATGAAATGATCAAAGTGTTTGGGTTTATGCAGACTTATGGAGAAGCCTGCATTTACAAGAAAGTGAGTGGGAGCTCTGTAGCATTTCTCATATTATATGTGTATGACATACTTTTGATGGGAAATGATATAGAACTTTTGGACAACATTAAGGCCTACTTGAATAAGTGTTTTTCAATGAAGGACCTTGGAGAAGCTGCTTACAAATTAGGCATCAAGATCTATAGAGATAGATCAAGACGCATCATAGGTCTTTCACAAAGCACATACCTTGATAAGATATTGAAGAAGTTCAATATGGATCAGTCCAAGAAGGGGTTCTTGCCTGTGTAGCAAGGTGTGAAATTGAGCTCGGCTCAATGTCCGACCACGGCAGAAGATAGAGAAAAGATGAGTGTCGTCCCCTATGCCTCAGCCATAGGGTCTATCATGTATGCCATGACCTGTACCAGACCTGATATAAACCTTGCCGTAAGTTTGGTAGGAAGGTACCAAAGTAATCCCGGCATGGAACACTGGACAGCGCTCAAGAACATCCTTAAGTAGCTGAAAAGGACTAAGGATATGTTTCTCGTGAAGGAAATATGCTCTAGAGGCAATAATAAACTTATTATTTATTTCCTTATATCATGATAAATGTTTATTATTCATGCTAGAATTGTATTAACCGAAAACATAATACATGTGTGAATACATAGACAAACAGAGTGTCACTAGTATGCCTCTACTTGACTAGCTCGTTAATCGAAGATGGTTATGTTTCCTAACCATAGACATGAGTTGTCATTTGATTAACGGGATCACATCATTAGGAGAATGATGTGATTGACTTGACCCATTCCGTTAGCTTAGCACTTGATCGTTTAGTATGTTGCTATTGCTTTCTTCATGACTTATACATGTTCCTATGACTATGAGATTATGCAACTCCCGTTTACCGGAGGAACACTTTGTGTGCTACCAAACGTCACAACGTAACTGGGTGATTATAAAGGAGCTCTACAGGTGTCTCCGAAGGTGCATGTTGGGTTGGCGTATTTCGAGATTAGGATTTGTCACTCCGATTGTCGGAGAGGTATCTCTGGGCCCTCTCGGTAATGCACATCACTATAAGCCTTGCAAGCAATGTAGCTAATGAGTTAGTTACAGAATGATGCATTATGTAACAAGTAAAGAGACTTGCTGATAACGAGATTGAACTAGGTATTGGATACCGACGATCGAATCTCGGGCAAGTAACATACCGATGACAAAGGGAACAACGTATGTTGTTATGCGGTCTGACCGATAAAGATCTTCGTAGAATATGTGGGAGCCAATATGAGCATCCAGGTTCCGCTATTGGTTATTGACCGGAAACGTGTTTCGGTCATGTCTACATTGTTCTCGAACCCGTAGGGTCCGCACGCTTAAGGTTTCGATGACAGTTATATTATGAGTTTACATGTTTTGATGTACCAAAGGAGTTCGGAGTCCCAGATGAGATCGGGGACATGACGAGGAGTCTCGAAATGGTCGAGACGTAAAGATTCATATATTGGATGATATGGTTAGGCCAAGGGGTCAAGCCCATGAGGCTTTAGGTCGGTGCAAAAGGAGTTTTGCGGAGGCCATGAGGCCAAACGCCAGAGACCCTGGCATCTGGCCCTGGGCCAGACGCCAAGGTATGTGGCGTTTGTCCTGGAGTCCGAGTGGGACTCTTGCCTTTCGGGCAAACCCGACTTTGAGGAGGCTTTTGCTCCAAGTTTCGACCCCGGGGCTCAACATATAAATAGAAGGGGAGGGCTAGCACCAAAGACACAACAATTGATCCCTTAGATCTCTTAGCCGTGTGAGGTGCCCCCCTCCACCGTAGTCCACCTCGATAATATCATAGCGGTGCTTAGGCGAAGCCCTGTGACGGTAGAACATCAAGATCGTCACCACGCCGTCGTGCTGACGGAACTCTCCCTCGACACTCGGCTAGATCGGAGTTCGACGGACGTCATCGAGCTGAACATGTGCTAGAACTCAGAGGTGCCGTAGTTTCGGTGCTTGATCGGTCGGGCCGTGAAGACGTACGACTACATCAACCGCGTTGTGCTAATGCTTCCGCTTAGAGATCTTCAAGGGTATGAAGATACACTCCCCCTCTCGTTGCTATGCATCACCATGATCTTGCGTGTGCGTAGGATTTTTTTTGAAATTACTACGTTCCCCAATAGTGGTATTAGAGCCTAGGTTTTATGCGTTGATGTTATATGCACGAGTAGAACACAAGTGAGTTGTGGGCGATACAAGTCGTACTGCTTACCAGCATGTCATACTTTGGTTCAGCGGTATTGTTGGATGAAGCGGCACGGACCGACATTACGCGTACGCTTACGCGAGACTGGTTTTACCGCCGTGCTTTGCACACAGGTGACTAGCAGGTGTCTGTTTCTCCAACTTTAGTTGAACCAAGTGTGGCTACGCCCGGTCCTTGCGAAGGTTAAAACAGCACAAACTTGACGAACTATCGTTGTGGTTTTGATGCGTAGGTAAGAACGGTTCTTGCTCAGTCCCGTAGCAGCCACGTAAAACTTGCAACAACAAAGTAGAGGACGTCTAACTTGTTTTTGCAGGGCATGTTGTGATGTGATATGGTCAAGACGTGATGCTATATTCTATTGTATGAGATGATCATGTTTTGTAACCGAAGTTATCGGCAACTGGCAGGAGCCATATGGTTGTCGCTTTATTGTATGAAATGCAAACGCCCTGTAATTGCTTTACTTTATCACTAAGCGGTAGCAATAGTCGTAGAAGCAATAGATGGCGTAACGACAACGATGCTACGATGGAGATCAAGGTGTCGCGCCGGTGACGATGGTGATCACGACGGTGCTTCGGAGATGGAGATCACAAGCACAAGATGATGATGGCCATATCATATCACTTATATTGATTGCATGTGATGTTTATCCTTTATGCATCTTATCTTGCTTTGATTGACGGTAGCATTTTAAGATGATCTCTCACTAAATATTATCAAGAAGTGTTCTCCCTGAGTATGCACCGTTGCGAAAGTTCTTCGTGCTGAGACACCACGTGATGATCGGGTGTGATAGGCTCTATGTTCAAATACAACGGGTGCAAAATAGTTGCACACGCGGAATACTCAGGTTAAACTTGACGAGCCTAGCATATAACAGATATGGCCTTGGAACACGGAGACCGAAAGGTCGAGCGTGAATCATATAGTAGATATGATCAACATATTGATGTTCACCATTGAAACTACTCCATCTCACGTGATGATCAGACATGGTGTAGTTGATATGGATCACGTAATCACTTAGAGGATTAGAGGGATGTCTATCTAAGTGGGAGTTCTTTAGTAATATGATTAATTGAACTTAGATTTATCATGAACTTAGTCCTGGTAGTATTTTGCAAATTATGTTGTAGATCAATAGCTTGCATTGTTGCTTTCATATGTTTATTTTGATATATTCCTAGAGAAAATTGTGTTGAAAAATGTTAGTAGCAATGATGCGGATTGGATCCGTGATCTGAGGTTTATCCTCATTGCTGCGCAGAAGAATTATGTCCTTGATGCACCGCTAGGTGACAAACCTATTGCAGGAGCAGATGCAGACGTTATGAACGTTTGGCTAGCTCAATATGATGACTACTTGATAGTTTAGTGCACCATGCTTAACGGCTTAGAATCGGGACTTCACAGACGTTTTGAACGTCTTGGACCATATGAGATGTTCCAGGAATTGAAGTTAATATTTCAAGCAAATACCCGAGTTGAGAGATATGAAGTCTCCAACAAGTTCTATAGCTAAAGGATGGAGGAGAATCGCTCAACTAGTGAGCAAGTGCTCAGATTGTCTGGGTACTACAATCGCTTGAATCAAGTGGGAGTTAATCTTCCAGATAAGATAGTGATTGACAGAGTTCTCTAGTCACCATCACCAAGTTAGTAGAACTTTGTGATGAACTATAGTATGCAAGGGATGACGAAAACAATTCCCGAGCTCTTCGTGATGTTGAAATCGACGAAGGTAGAAGTCAAGAAAGAGCATCAAGTGTTGATGATTGACAAGACCACTAGTTTCAAGAAAATGGCAAAGGGAAAGAAAGGGAAACTTCATGTGGAATGGCAAACAAGTTGTCACTCCCGTGAAGAAGACCAAAGCTGGACCAAAGCCTGAAACTGAGTGCTTACACTTCAAAGGGAATGGTCACTGGAAGCGAAAATGCCCTGAATATTTGGTGGATAAGGATGGAAAAGTGAACAAGGGTATATTTGATATACAGGTTATTGATGTGTGCCTTACTAGTGTTTATAGTAGCCCTTGAGTATTTGATACTTGTCCAGTTGCTAAGATTAGTAACTCGAAACAGGGGTTACAGAATAAACAGAGACTAGTTGAAGGGTGAAGTGATGATGAGTGTTGGAAGTAGTTCCAAGATTGATATGATCATCATAGCACACTCCCTATACTTTCAGGATTAGTGTTAAACCTAAATAAATGTTATTTGGTGTTTGCGTTGAGCATGAATATGATTTGATCATGTTTATTGCGATACGGTTTTTCATTTAAAGTTAGAGAATAAATTGTTATTCTGTTTACATGAATAAGACCTTCGATGGTCATACACCCAATGAACATAGTTTGTTGGATCTCGATCGTAGTGATACACATATTCATAATATTGATGCCAAAAGATGAAAAGTTAATAATGATAGTGCAACTTATTTGTGGCACTGCCGTTTGGGTCATATCGGTGTAAAGCGCATGAAGAAACGCCATAAAGATGGATTTTTGGAATCACTTGGTTATGAATCATTTGATGCTTGCGAACCGTGCCTTTTGGGCAAGATGACTAAAACTCCGTTCTCCGGAACAATGGAACAAGCTACAGACTTATTGGAAATAATACATACCGATGTATGCGATCCAATGAGTGTTGATGCTCGTGGCAAGTATCATTATTTTCTCACCTTCACAGATGATTTGAGCAGATATGGGTATATCTACTTGATGAAACATAAGTCTGAAATAATTGAAAGGTTCAAAGAATTTCAGAGTGAAGTGGAAAAATAATCGTAACAAGAAAATAAAGTTTCTGCGATCTGATCGCGAAGACGAATATTTGAGTTACGAGTTTGGTCTTCAATTAAAACAATGTGGAATAGTTTTACAGCTCACGCCACCTGGAACACCACAACGTTATGGTGTGTCCGAACGTCGTAACCGCACTTTATTGGATATGATGCGATCTATGATGTCTCTTATTGATTTACCATTATCGTTTTGGGGTAATGCATTAGAGACAGCTGCATTCACGTTAAAAGGGCACCATCTAAATCCGTTGAGATGACACTATATGAACTGTGGTTTAGCAAGAAACCCAAGTTGTTGTTTCGTAAAGTTTGGGGCTACGATTCTTATGTGAAAAAGTTTCATCCTGATAAGCTCAAACCCAAATCGGAGAAGTGCGTCTTCATAGAATACCCAAAGGAAACTGTTGGGTACACCTTCTATCACAGATCTGAAGGCAAAACATTCGTTGCCAAGAATGGATCCTTTCTAGAGAAGAAGTTTCTCTCGAAAGAAGTGAGTGGGAGGAAAGTAGAACTTGATGAGGTAACTGTACCTTCTCCCGAATTGGAAAATAGTTCATCACTGAAATCAGTTCCAGTGATTCCTACACCAATTAGTGAGGAAGCTAATGATGATGATCATGAAACTTCAGATCAAATTACTACAGAACCTCGTAGGTCTTCCAGAATACGGTCCGCACCAGAGTGGTACAGTAATCCTGTTCAGAAAGTCATGTTATTAGACCATGATAAACCTACGAACTATGAGGAAGCGATGATGAGCCCAGATTCCGCAAAATGGCTGGAGGCCATGAAATCTGAGATAGGATCCATGTATGAGAAAAAAGTGTGGACTTTGGTGGACTTGCTCGATGATCGGCAAACCATAGAAAATAAATGGATCTTCAAGAGGAAGACGGACGTTGATAGTAGTATTACTATCTACAAAGCTCGACTTGTCGCAAAAGGTTTTTGACAAGTTCAAGGTGTTGACTACAATGAGATTTTCTCAACTGTAGCGAGGCTTAAAGTCTATCCGAATCAAGTTAGCAATTGCCACATTTTATGCAATCTGGCAAATGGATGTCAAAAATGGATGTCAAAACTGAAATAGTTCTTGCCTGTGTTGCAAAGGTATGAAATTGAGTAAGACCCAAATCCCGACCACAGTAGAAAATAGAAAAGAGAATGAAAGACATTTCCTATGCCCCAGTTATAGGTTCTATAAACTATGCTATGCTATGTACCAGACCTATTATATACCTTGCTTTGAATTTGGCAAGGGAGTACAATAGTGATCTAGGAGTAGATCACTGGACATTGGTCAAGAATATCCTTAGTGAGGACTAAGGAAATATTTCTCGATTATGGAGGTGATAAAAGAGCCCGTCGTAAAGAGTTACATCGGTGCAAGCTTTTACACCGATCCAGATGACTCTAAGTCTCAATCTAGATACATATTGAAAGTGGGAGCAATTAGCTAGAGTAGCTCCATGCAGAGCATTGAAGACATATAATATTTGCAAAATACATATGGCTCTGAATATGACAGACCTGTTGACTAAGCTTCTCTCACGAGCAAAACGTGATCACACCTTAGTACTCTTTGGGTGTTAATCACATAGCTATGTGAACTAGATTATTAACTCTAGTAAACCCTTTAGGTGTTGGTCACATGACGATGTGAACTATGGGTGTTAATCATATACAGATATGAATATTGGTGTTAAATCACATGGCGATGTGAACTAGATTATTGACTCTAGTGCAAGTGGGAGACTGAAGGAAATATGCCCTAGAGGCAATAATAAAGTTATTATTTATTTCCTTATATCATAATAAATGTTTATTATTCATGCTAGAATTGTATTAACTGGAAACATAATACATGTGTGAATACATAGACAAACAGATTGTCACTAGAATGCCTCTACTTGACTAGCTTGTTAATCGAAGATGGTTATGTTTCCTAACCATAGACATGAGTTGTCATTTGATTAATGGGATCACATCATTAGGAGAATGATGTGATTGACTTGACTCATTCCGTTAGCTTAGCACTTAATCATTTAGTATGTTGCTATTGCTTTCTTCATGACTTATACATGTTCCTATGACTATGAGATTATGCAACTCCCGTTTACCGGAGGAACACTTTGTGTGCTACCAAACGTCACAACGTAACTGGGTGATTATAAAGGAGCTCTACAGGTGTCTCCAAAGGTACATGTTGGGTTGGCGTATTTCGAGATTAGGATTTGTCACTCCGATTGTCGGAGAGGTATCTCTGGGCCCTCTCAATAATGCACAACACTATAAGCCTTGCAAGCAATGTAGCTAATGAGTTAGTTACGGAATGATGCATTACGTAACGAGTAAAGAGACTTGCTAGTAACGAGATTGAACTAGGTATTGGATACCGACGATCGAATCTCGGGCAAATAACATACCGATGACAAAGGGAACAACGTATGTTGTTATGCGGTCTGACCGATAAAGATCTTCGTAGAATATGTGGGAGCCAATATGAGCATCCAGGTTCCGCTATTGGTTATTGACCGGAAACGTGTTTCGGTCATGTCTACATTGTTCTCGAACCCGTAGGGTCCGCACGCTTAAGGTTTCGATGACAGTTATATTATGAGTTTACATGTTTTGATGTACCGAAGGAGTTCGGAGTCCCGGATGAGATCGGGGACATGATGAGGAGTCTCGAAATGGTCGAGACGTAAAGATTCATATATTGGATGATATGGTTAGGCCAAGGGGTCAAGCCCATGAGGCTTTAGGTCGGTGCAAAAGGAGTTTTGCGGAGGCCAGGGGGCCAAACGCCGGAGACCCTGGCGTCTGGCCCTGGGCCAGACGCCGAGGCCCATGGCATCTGGGCCAGACGCCAAGGTTTGTGGCGTTTGGTCCTGGAGTCCGAGTGGGACTCTTGCCTTTTGGGCAAACCCGACTTTGAGGAGGCTTTTGCTCCAAGTTTCGACCCCGGGGCTCAACATATAAATAGAGGGGCAGTGTCGGTGTCAAAACCGGCGGATCTCGGGTAGGGGGTCCTGAACTGTGCGTCTAGGCGGATGGTAACAGGAGACAAGGGACACGATGTTTTACCCAGGTTCGGGCCCTCTTGATGGAGGTAAAACCCTACGTCCTGCTCGATTAATATTGATGATGTGTATTACAAGAGTGGATCTACCACGATATCAAGGAGGCTAAACCCTAGAAGCTAGCCTATGGTATGATTGTTGTAATGGAGGTTATGTCCTACGGACTAAAGCCCTCCGGTTTATATTGACACCGGAGAGGGCTAGGGTTACATAGAGTCGGTTACAATGGTAGGAGATCTACATATCCGTATTGCCTAGCTTGCCTTCCAGGCCAAGGAAAGTCCCATCTGGACACGGGGCGAAGTCTTCAATCTTGTATCTTCGTAGTCTTGGAGTCCGGCGGACGATGATAGTCCGGCTGTCCGGACACCCCCTAGTCCAGGACTCCCTCAGTAGCCCCCGAACCAGGCTTCAATGACGATAAGTCCAGCGCGTATGTAGTCTTCGGCGTTGCAAGGCGGGTTCTCCTTCAAGTTCCACGTACCTGCCGAACAGTGTCCGGCTTCCTCATTAACGTTGCGCTTCTTGGCTCCCGCACCCAATAATGGCCTCCTTCCACGCGTCGCATGAATGCGAAAAGCCAGGGTATCTTTTATGTTTTACCCCCTAGCTGTGCAAATAATCTGCCTATAAGAGGGGCAAGAATCCAGATCCGAATCACACCATCCTCCCTCCGCGAATACTCATCGGAGCGCTTCTGACCAAGAATCCATTCTATCATGGACCGTCGATGCGGCTCCTCTTCTCGCGCTCCCAGCCCTCTGCCAGGAGATTGGAGGAGATGCTCTGTTCCGCACAACGAGCTGGTGAAGCTTCAAGCGGGGGGATATCTCCCTCCGGCCTTCATGGTTCCGGTTCGAGCCGGGCTGGCCACCTACCAAGGTGGAAAGCAAGCGGAGGCTACCCCAAGTCCCAACAAAGGGGAGCGGGTATGCTTCGTCCCCTATCTGATAAGGGGACTTGGATTTCCTATACATCCGTTCCTCCGCGGACTCCTGGATTTCTACGGACTCCAGCTCCATCACCTTACGCCCGCCTCCATCCTGCATATCGCGGGTTATGTAGCTCTTTGCGAGCTATTTCTAGGCATCGAGCCCCATTTTGCACTGTGGAAGAGGCTGTTCTGCCTCGTACCCCGTTCTCACGAGGGGTCCATATACCAAGTGGGCGGCGCCGAAATATGGCGCATTGCCGGGACCGGATATCCATCCGGAACCCCTAAGAAGGCGTCCGAAGACTGGCCTTCAGAATGGTTTTACATAGAGGACGCTCCGCTGCCGGACCCTGTTCGGATCGGCCTCCCGGAGTTCAGCACTGCTCCCTTGAAGAAACGCCTTAGTTGGCGCCAGCGGAGCCCCCAACTGGAGGAAGACAAGAGCGTCCATTATCTGATGGGCCGAATAAGATTATTGGCCCACTCCGGGTTGACCATGATTGGAGTCATGGCAACATGCATTACGCGGGGGGTGCAGCCACTGCAATACAGGGGCCACCCCATGTGGGATTTCAACGGGGAAGACGATGCCACCCATCACGGCCGCAAAGGACCGGATTCGGCCGAGGATCTGGTGCAGATCCTGTCCGGCCTGTACAAGGGGGAGAAGGAGGACTTCCTTCAGACGAACCCCTTGAATGGGTTCTCCATGAATAACCCTCGGCACTGGGTAAGCGAACACTTTAAGGGTCCGACCCGTGCTTTCGAAGTCTAAGCTTCTCATATTGTGTCTTCGGCGCAGGAACTGCGTCGGACTGTGGAGGACATGATAAGTCCAGCCCCGCAACCTGAGGATCCGGAGAGATCCCGGGATCCGGCCTCCGAAGAGGATCCGGACATAAAGGTGGAGCTAATTGACGGGGTGTTCCACCAGCTCAGCATGGATAATGCTTTAGTCGCCATAACGGCTGACTACCCCGGACTATATCCGGCTTCCCAAGTGCTTGCGACCGAAGTCTCGACACCGTTATTCCTTCCTTGTTTATTTCTGACCACCGTATACGATGGCACTGTGCAAGAGGCGCCTTTAGGGCGGGAAGCTGAGCCTGTGGCGGCTGACCAACAAAGGCCAGTCCGTACCAGTAGGCGGAAGAGGAGCGCGGCGCGAACCAAAATGTCGCTGCAAAGGTATAACGCACAATTCATTACTTGGAGCAACGTTCCTAGGAAGTGTTTGAGTGCTCATGACTTTTTGTAGGAGAAAAAGCGCCCGTCGGACTGCGGGCGTGGAGGTTGCCAATCCAACCCCTACCAGCCAGGCTCCAGCACCTGGTCTGGAGGGGGAGGCGACGCAAGGCGCGAGCCGGACACTCCTCCGACAGAGGATGCCGACAGACTGTCCGCCACCAAGTTTGAGGTGGAGAGTGCCATGAACCATAGGCGCCGCCGAACAGTACTTCGTGACGCGTGCTTCTCCCCTGAGGCATTGAATGCCTTTAACGCGGGGGACGCGCACCTCCGTGCTGCTCAAGATAGTTTTACCAGAGCCACGGAGCAGTACGCAAAAGACATACGGGTAAGAAAATTTAATAGCTATATATGCCAGTAGCCCCCGAGACTTAAAGTAGTTATACTAACTGATTTAAGGATCATTTGAAACATAGGATCTTACCGAGAAGAATACCCAACTGTCTCAGGAGCTGCAAGAGTGCAAGGCCCAACTAGAGGCCGCACTCGCTGCTGCAGGAGGAAACACAAAGACTTCTCCTGGTAACACATTAGTTGAAAAATATAAGCACTGTGCGGCGTGCGCGTAAGTCTAATAGTTACATTGCAGGTGCTGCCGGACAAGATCCGGATAGGCAGGAACTACTGCGCCAGCTAAAGACTGGCGAGAGGATGCTGAATAGAGTTCAGCAAGAAAGGAACAAGCTTCAAGATGCCCACGCCCAGCTTGGAGAAGAGCTGAAAGGCGTTCGGGCCGAGCTGTCCGGCTCCGTTAAGGAGAATCAGCGGCTTCGTCGCGGCATCTATAGTAAGTGCTTGAGCGGACTCCTTTGAAAAGAAGAGTTCGGCGAGGAAGTCAATTGACAAAATATGTCTTCTAGGTATACTCACAGGTCGCCCTGCGGAGGAGATGCCCGTATCAACGGGTGATCAACTTCCTGAGCTGTTGCAGCTGCTCGAACGAGTTCGGCAGGCAATGAGCGGCGGCGTCCAGGCTTTATGGCCGGCCCTCTCCCTACCCGAAGGCCTTGGGGAGCTTGCGGGGAAGCTTCAGGGAGTGCGGCAGCGCTTCCGTTTATGGAAGATTTCGGCCTGCCGCCAAGGTGCCAGGGAGGCTTGGGCCATGGTGAAGACGCGATACAAGAAGGTGGATCCCAACCATATGGCCGAGGTCGGACCTGTGGGGCCCGACGGGAAGGAGATCCCTGTGAGTTTAGTATACGGCCAAGTAGAGTTGGCCGCTAAATTTTACCAACAGGACTGTAAATTAGACAGCCTGTTAGACGGGATTGAAGAGGAATACAGTCAGTAGATTTGACAATGTATTTTTAAAATGACATGTGAAATGCCTTCTAGCCGGATTGTAGATCGTTTGTCTTTGCCGACCTTTTCGCTTCAACCTCGAGACCTTAGAGTCCGGAGTGTGTCCGAATACCTTATCGGTTAAGAAACAACCGTGGTATGCATGGAGACCTGGCGTAGGGGTCATTAGTGCTTTATCAGACAAGTGCCCAACTAGTTATGTTATATTACATGGTTAGTAAGAAACATCTTCCAGGGAGAATAGTTCCGTTAAGGGTTCCTTTCCCTGGGAGGCATGCCCTAAAGTGCATGTCCGAACTGCGAAAAAAGCAGAAAAACATCTGGGGGCGGATAAATAAGTAGGTAAAAATCATCTTTATAGTCACCGACCGAATATTCCCTTAAGAACGCTAGCTTTCGGCTTCACCCAGTCTGAGGTACACATCCGGCTGACCCGGCAGTAACAATCACAGAGGTGCTCCCTTTACCTCCTAGGCGAACAATCGGGAACGTAGGGGTAAGCACAGGAGCCAGGCAACCCAGCTTGGCCAAAACTTAAGTCATATCGATGCATATAATGGTGAGTAAAAGGTACATGTGGAAGCTTGACACATGTGCTGGGCGTGAGGCCCTTACAATTAAGCTTCTGGAAAAGAAGCCCCCAGGTATAATGAGTGTGGATGGCACATCAAGTGTATGTGAACAATGCGCAAGTAGGCCCTTAAGGGATTTTTAGTAAAAGGGTTAAGAGAAGAAAGAGAAACAAAAGACAGCCAAATTGTAAAAATTTGAACGGGGGAAGGGGACGAACTCTTAGTCCGGCGCTAGGCATAAAATCTTCGGAGGCGGGCTGTGTTCCATGGGTTCGGCTCGAGTCAGTTGTCCGACGCATTTCGTAGACGGTACGCTCCGCCGGTCAGGACTTGATCGATAATGAAGGGGCCCTCCCATTTGGGCTTGAGCTTGTCCTTTTGCTTGTCCGGCAGGCGTAGAAATAGTTCGCCAACGTTATAAGTCTTGGCCCGTACTTCTCTACTTTGATATCTTCGAGCCTGCTGCTGATAGAATGCGGAACGAGCCTTGGCGACGTTGCGTTCTTCCTCCAATGCGTCCAAGCTGTCCTGCCGATCCAGCTCGGCCTCTCTTTCTTCGTACATGCGCACTTGAGGTGAGTCATGAATAATGTCGCAGGGCAGAACTGCCTCTGCGCCGTATACCATAAAAAATGGTGTGAATCCGGTAGTACGGTTGGGCGTTGTCCGCAGCCCCCAGAGCACGGAGTCGAGCTCCTCTACCCAGTGCGTGTCAGATTTCGTAAGTGACCGCACTAGTCTGGGTTTAATGCCGCTCATTATGAGACCATTTGCACGTTCCACTTGACCGTTGGTTTGAGGATGATAGACCGAAGCGTAATCGAGCTTAATGCCCATGTTTTTGCACCATGACTTGACTTCGTCGGCCGTGAAGTTTGTGCCGTTATCGGTGATGATGCTGTGGGGGACACCATAACGATGTACTACCCCGGATATAAAGTCTATCACTGGTCCGGACTCTGCCGTTTTGACTGGTTTGGCCTCTATCCATTTGGTGAATTTGTCCACCATGACCAATAGGTACCTTTGCTTGTGGGTTCCCCTTTAAGGGGTCCAACCATGTCAAGCCCCCAGACCGCGAACGGTCAGGTAATGGGTATAGTTTTGAGGGCGGTGGGTGGCATATGGCTCTGATTAGCAAAGAGCTGACAACCGACGCATCTTTGGACTAAGTCCTGAGCATCTGCCCGGGCCGTCAGCCAATAAAATCCTGTACGGAATGCCTTTCCTACAAGGGCCCGGGCTGCTGCATGGTGTCCGCCTAGTCCGGCATGAATTTCAGCCAGGAGGTTTCGCCCTTCCTCTTCGGAGATACATCTATGAAGGACTCCAGTTGTGCTTTTCTTATAAAGTTCTCCCTCATGGACCTTGTAGGCTTTAGATCGCCGGACTATGCAGCGGGCCTCATTTTGGTCTTCAGGAAGTTCCTACCTAAGTAAATAGGCTAGGAATGGTTCTGTCCACGGGGCGATTACTGCCATTATGTCGTGGGCTGAAGGTGTTGTGTCATCGGCTGAATTGTCGGTTGGCGCGGTTTTTTCCGGTTTGTCGTTTCCGGACTCCTCTTCCCATAGTACGGATGGCTTGAAGAGCCGTTCCAGGAAGATGTTTGGAGGGACAGCGTCACGTTTTGCGCCGATGCGTGCCAGCACGTCGGCTGCTTGGTTATTATCTCGGGCTACGTGATGGAATTCGAGTCCTTCAAACCGAGCTGACATTTTTAGGACAGCGTTGCGATATGCTGCCACTTTCGGATTCTTGGCGTCAAAATCTCCATTTATTTGGGATATTGCAAGGTTTGAATCCCCGCGCACCTCTAGGCGTTGAATGCCCATGGAGATTGCCATCCGGAGACCATGTAAAAGGGCCTCGTATTCGGCTACGTTGTTGGAGTCCGTGTACATTATTTGAAGTACGTATTGGACTGTGTCCCCGGTCGGGGACGTCAATACGACGCCAGCCCCCAGTCCGGCCAACATTTTAGAGCCGTCGAAATGCATAATCCAATTGGAGTATGCGCCGTACTCTTTAGGGAGTTCGGCTTCGGTCCATTCAGCGACAAAGTCCGCCAAAACTTGTGACTTTATAGCTCATCAAGGTCTGTAAGTTATATCGAATGGTAAGAGCTCAATGGCCCATTTTGCAATCCTGCCCATTGCGTCGCGGTTATTTATGATGTCATTGAGTGGTACTTCGGAGGCCACTGTTATCGAACACTCTTGAAAGTAGTGTTGGAGCTTCCGGGATGCCATGAACACCGCATATGCTATCTTCTGATAGTGTGGGTAACGGGACTTGCAGGGGGTTAACACAGTGGATACATAATACACTGGTTTTTGAAGAGGGAATTTATGCCCTTCTGTCTCTCGTTCGACGACGAGTACCGCGCTTACAACTTGATGTGTTGCTGCGATGTATAACAACATTGGTTCGCCCAGGTTGGGCGCAGCCAGGACCGGATTTGTTGCCAATATGGCCTTTATTTCTTTGAGTCCGGTAGTGGCAGCATCCGTCCACTCGAAGTGTTCGGTGCGCCTAAGGAGGCGATAGAGGGGCAATGCCTTTTCTCCTAGACGGGAGATAAAGCAGCTTAGAGCCGCCACGCATCCAGTCAATTTTTGTATTTGCTTGAGGTCTTTTGGGGTATCTAGCTGTGACAGAGCTCGGATCTTGGCTGGGCTTGCTTCAATTCCTCTACCGGATACAATGAAGCCCAGTAGCTTTCCGGCTGGTACACCGAAAATGCATTTTTCCAGATTCAGCTTGATGTCATATGCTCTGAGGTTGTCGAATGTGAGCCTCAAGTCGTCTACTAGAGTTTCAACGTGTTTGGTTTTGACGACTACGTCGTCTACGTATGCCTCTACTGTTTTGCCGATCTGGGTGGCCAGACATGTTTGAATCACGCTGATATGTTGCGCCGGCGTTTTTAAGTCCAAAGGGCATCGTGTTGAAGCAGAATGGTCCATATGGAGTGATGAATGCCGTTGCGGCTTGGGCTGCTTCCGCCATCTTAATTTGATGGTATCCGGAGTATGCGTCAAGGAAGCACAATGAATTGTGTCCTGCAGTAGCATCGATTATCTGGTCGATGCGGGGGAGGGGGAAGGGATCCTTTGGGCAGGCCTTGTTGAGGTCTTTAAAATCGACGCATAGGCGCCAGGATTTGTCCTTCTTTGGTACCATTACCAGATTTGCTAGCCAATCCGGATGTTTGATATCTCTGATGAATCCGGCTTCCAGTAGTTTGGCTAGCTCTTCTCCCATTGCCTGTCTTTTGGGTTCGGAAAATCGTTGAAGAGCCTGTTTGACTGGCTTGAATCCTTTTAGGATGTTTAGGCTGTGTTCTGCCAATCTGCGTGAGATTCCGGGCATGTCCGAGGGGTGCCAGGCGAAAATGTCCCAATTTTCCCGAAGGAATTCCCGCAGTGCGGCATCTACATCAGGGTTCAATTGTGCCCCGATGGAGGCCGTCTTTGTTGGGTCCGTTGGGTGGACCTGAAATTTTATTATTTCATCCGCTGGTTTAAAGGAGGTGGACTTGGATCTCTTATCGAGTATCACGTCGTCCCCATTCACCGTAGAGCGCAGCACCGTGAGTTCTTCTGCCGCTAGGGCTTCGGATAGGGCCTCCAGGGCTAATGCGGCTGTCTTGTTTTCGGCGCAGAGTGCTATGTCTGGATCACTAACGAGAGTGATTATTCCACCGGGCCCAGGCATTTTGAGCTTCATGTACCCATAACGGGGTACGGCTTGAAAAATTGTGAATGCCTCTCGTCCTAGTATAGCGTGATATCCGATGTTGAACGGGGCTACTTGGAACGTGACTTCTTCGGATCTGTAATTGTCCGGCGAACCGAACACCACATCGAGTGTGATTTTTCCTGTGCAGCGCACTTCCCGGCTAGGGATTATTCCTCTGAAGGTTGTGTTGCTTCGCTCAATGCGGCTCCAGTCTATTTCCATTTTTTGAAGGGTTTCCTCGTAGATGAGGTTTAATCCGCTGCCGCCATCCATGAGGACCTTTGTAAGTCGAAAGCCATCCACTATTGGACTAAGTACCAGTGCGGCAGGTGCTCGGGCCGTTCGAAATTTAGGTTCATCGCTGGCATTGAATGTGATGGCAGTGTCGCTCAATGGATTTGTTGTTGCTACTTGGTAGACTTCGGCGAGGCTGCGGATTGTTCTTTTCCGCGTATTATTTGATGCGAAAGTCTCGAAGACTGTTGATACCGTACCGGTATTGTTGGAGTGGCTTTCCGGGGCTAGAAGCTCCTCGCCACTTTTGGCCACCTGCCGTAATATCCAACATGCTCGAAGGCTATGTGTTGGGACGGCGCCTTCTGCACTGTGAATTTTACAGGGTCCGCTAAGCCATCCCTCCAGTACGGTTTCGTGCCCTCTATGGGGTTTTTGCTTTTTGATTTTTATGTCCGGTGCCTGAGTTACGGACTAGGGCTATATTCGGAGCCGGATTGTCCCAAAATTTATTTTCGGTTTTCCGAAAACTCTCCATGGCACAGTACTTTCGTACTATGGAAGCCAGGTCAGCGAAGCGTGTGATTTCACGACGGCTGACGGCGTTCAGGATTCCGTCATCCGTGCAATTATTGCAAAAAATTGAGATTGCATTTTCCTCTCGGCAGTCCTTTATCCTGTCCATAATCAGGAGGAATCTGGCCCAGTAGTGATGTACTGTTTCAGCGGGCTCTTGCCGGATTAGAGATAGATCGCATATGTCTGGGCGGGTGGGTGGAATTAAGTCCGGAACCCTACCCGTCTCGAGGCTCGAAGGCCGTGAAGTTTCCAAATTTGGAAGCTTGGATTGCTGGACGTTGTCCAACGAGTCCGGAACGATGCCTGACTTTAAGTTCGGTGCTCGATCGAAGTCCGTCCCTCCGCGGGAATCCGGCATGGAGGGTTCGGGAGCCCGGACAGGGCTAGTTTTCGATACAGGAGAAGAGTCGCCGCGTTGTTCTTCTACCACTGCAACATGGTGGATGACCTGGGGAGAGTTAATCTCTCTCAGATCGGTTTTAAGCCCAATCTGATTGTAGTCTGTAGCGACTCCCAGGGCGGCGATGCGATCCAAGAGCTCGTTGACAGACGAGAGCTCTATTGGATCCAGCCGCTCGGCAAATTCCGAGCTGACGTGAAGATTGCTTTTGACGACTTGAGAAGTCATTGTCAAAGCGGTGGCCGGACAGGCGGTCATAAGAAAACCACCTAGCCGTATAGTTTGGCCGGCGGCCAAAGCTCCTTTGGCGAAAATACCGTCTTTGAAGACGGGAGAAGGCATCCTTCCTACGGCATAGAGGAACTCTCAATGAAAGCACCAATGTCGGTGTCAAAACCGGCGGATCTCGGGTAGGGGGTGCCGAACTGTGCGTCTAGGTGGATGGTAACAGGAGACAAGGGACACGATATTTTACCCAGGTTCGGGCCCTCTTGATGGAGGTAAAACCCTACGTCCTGCTCGATTAATATTGATGATGTGTATTACAAGAGTGGATCTACCACGAGATCAAGGAGGCTAAACCCTAGAAGCAAGCCTATGGTATGATTGTTGTAATGGAGGTTATGTCCTACGGACTAAAGCCCTCCGGTTTATATTGACACTGGAGAGGGCTAGGGTTACATAGAGTCGGTTACAATGGTAGGAGATCTACATATCCGTATTGCCTAGCTTGCCTTCCACGCCAAGGAAAGTCCCATCCGGACACGGGGCGGAGTCTTCAATCTTGTATCTTCGTAGTCTTGGAGTCCGGCGGACGATGATAGTCCGGCTGTCCGGACACCCCCTAGTCCAGGACTCCCTCAGGCAGGGCTAGTACCAAAGACACAACAATTGATCCCTTGGATCTCTTAGCCGTGTGCGGTGCCCCCCACCACCATAGTCCACCTCGATAATATCGTAGCGGTGCTTAGGCGAAGCCCTGCAACGGTAGAACATCAAGATCGTCACCACGCCGTCGTGCTGATGGAACTCTCGCTCGACACTCGGCTGGATCGGAGTTCGTGGGACGTCATCGAGCTGAACGTGTGCTAGAACTCGGAGGTGCCGTAGTTTCGATGCTTGATCAGTCGGGCCGTGAAGACGTATGACTACATCAACCGCGTTGTGCTAACGCTTCCGCTTAGCGATCTTCAAGGGTATGAAGATACACTCCCCCTCTCATTGCTATGCATCACCATGATCTTGTGTGTGCGTAGGAATTTTTTTTTGAAATTACTACGTTCCCCAACAGTGGTATCAGAGCCTAGGTTTTATGCGTTGATGTTATATGCACGAGTAGAACACAAGTGAGTTGTGGGCGATACAAGTCATACTGCTTACCAGCATGTCATACTTTGGTTCAGCGGTATTGTTGGATGAAGCGGCCCGGACCGACATTACGCGTACGCTTACGCGAGACTGGTTTTACCGCCGTGCTTTGCACACACGTGACTAGCGGGTGTCTGTTTCTCCAGCTTTAGTTGAACCGAGTGTGGCTACGCCCGGCCCTTGCGAAGGTTAAAACATCACCAACTTGACGAACTATCGTTGTGGTTTTGATGCGTAGGTAAGAACGGTTCTTGCTCAGCCCGTAGCAGCCACGTAAAACTTGCAACAACAAAGTAGAGGACGTCTAACTTGTTTTTGCAGGGCATGTTGTGATGTGATATGGTCAAGACGTGATGCTATATTCTATTGTATGAGATGATCATGTTTTGTAACCGAAGTTATCGGCAACTGGCAGGAGCCATATGGTTGTCGCTTTATTGTATGAAATGCAAACGCCCTGTAATTGCTTTACTTTATCACTAAGCGGTAGCGATAGTCGTAGAAGCAATAGATGGCGTAACGACAACGATGCTACGATGGAGATCAAGGTGTCGCGCCGGTGACGATGGTGATCACGACGGTGCTTCAGAGATGGAGATCACAAGCACAAGATGATGATGGCCATATCATATCACTTATATTGATTGCATGTGATGTTTATCCTTTATGCATCTTATCTTGCTTTGATTGACGGTAGCATTTTAAGATGATCTCTCACTAAAAATTATCAAGAAGTGTTCTCCCTAAGTATGCACCATTGCGAAAGTTCTTCGTGCTGAGACACCACGTGTTGATCGGGTGTGATAGGCTCTACGTTCAAATACAACGGGTGCAAAACAGTTGCACACGCGGAATACTCAGGTTAAACTTGACGAGCCTAGCATATAACAGATATGGCCTCGGAACACGGAGACCAAAAGGTCGAGCGTGAATCATATAGTAGATATGATCAAGATATTGATGTTCACCGTTGAAACTACTCCATCTCACGTGATGATCGGACATGGTGTAGTTGATATGGATCACGTAATCACTTAGAGGATTATAGGGATGTCTGTATCTAAGTGGGAGTTCATTAGTAATATGATTAATTGAACTTAAATTTATCATGAACTTAGTCCTGGTAGTATTTTGCAAATTATGTTGTAGATCAATAGCTTGCATTGTTGCTTTCATCTGTTTATTTTGATATATTCCTAGAGAAAATTGTGTTGAAAAATGTTAGTAGCAATGATGCGGATTGGATCCGTGATCTGAGGTTTATCCTCATTGCTGCGCAGAAGAATTATGTCCTTGATGCACCGCTAGGTGACAAACCTATTGCAAGAGCAGATGCAGACGTTATGAACGTTTGGCTAGCTCAATATGATGACTACTTGCTAGTTTAGTGCACCATGCTTAACGGCTTAGAATCGGGACTTCAAAGACATTTTGAACGTCATGGACCATATGATATGTTCCAGGAATTGAAGTTAATATTTCAAGCAAATACCCGAGTTGAGAGATATGAAGTCTCCAACAAGTTCTATAGCTAAAGGATGGAGGAGAATCACTCAACTAGTGAGCAAGTGCTCAGATTGTCTGGGTACTACAACCGCTTGAATCAAGTGGGAGTTAATCTTCCAGATAAGATAGTGATTGACAGAGTTCTCTAGTCACCATCACCAAGTTAGTAGAACTTTGTGATGAACTATAGTATGCAAGGGATGACGAAAACGATTCCCGAGCTCTTCGTGATGTTGAAATCGACGAAGGTAGAAATCAAGAAAGAGCATCAAGTGTTGATGATTGACAAGACCACTAGTTTCAAGAAAATGGCAAAGGGAAAGAAAGGGAAACTTCACGTGGAATGGCAAACAAGTTGTCACTCCCGTGAAGAAGACCAAAGCTGGACCAAAGCCTGAAACTGAGTGCTTACACTTCAAAGGGAATGGTCACTGGAAGCGGAAATGCCCTGAATATTTGGTGGATAAGGATGGAAAAGTGAACAAGGGTATATTTGATATACAGGTTATTGATGTGTGTCTTACTAGTGTTTATAGTAGCCCTTGAGTATTTGATACTTGTTCAGTTGCTAAGATTAGTAACTCGAAATAGGAGTTACAGAATAAACAGAGACTAGTTGAAGGGTGAAGTGACGATGAGTGTTGGAAGTAGTTCCTAGATTGATATGATCATCATCGCACACTCCCTATACTTTCGGGATTAGTGTTAAACCTAAATAAATGTTATTTGGCGTTTGCGTTGAGCATGAATATGATTTGATCATGTTTATTGCGATACAGTTTTTCATTTAAAGTTAGAGAATAAATTGTTATTCTGTTTACATGAATAAGACCTTCGATGGTCATACACCCAATGAACATAGTTTGTTGGATCTCGATCGTAGTGATACACATATTCATAATATTGATGCCAAAAGATGAAAAGTTAATAATGATAGTGCAACTTATTTGTGGCACTGCCGTTTGGGTCATATCGGTGTAAAGCGCATGAAGAAACGCCATAAAGATGGATTTTTGGAATCACTTGGTTATGAATCATTTGATGCTTGCGAACCGTGCCTTTTGGGAAAGATGACTAAAACTCCGTTCTCCGGAACAATGGAACAAGCTACTGACTTATTGGAAATAACACATACCGATGTATGCGATCCAATGAGTGTTGATGCTCGTGGCAAGTATCATTATTTTCTCACCTTCACAGATGATTTGAGCAGATATGGGTATATCTACTTGATGAAACATAAGTCTGAAATAATTGAAAGGTTCAAAGAATTTCAGAGTGAAGTGGAAAAATCATCGTAACAAGAAAATAAAGTTTCTGCGATCTGATCGCGAAGACGAATATTTGAGTTACTAGTTTGGTCTTCAATTAAAACAATGTGGAATAGTTTCACAGCTCACGCCACCTGGAACACCACAATGTTATGGTGTGTCCGAACATCGTAACCGCACTTTATTGGATATGATGCGATCTATGATGTCTCTTATTGATTTACCATTATTGTTTTGGGGTAATGCATTAGAGACAGCTGCATTCACGTTAAAAGGGCACCATCTAAATCCGTTGAGACGACACTATATGAACTATGGTTTAGCAAGAAACCCAAGTTGTCGTTTCGTAAAGTTTGGGGCTACGATTCTTATGTGAAAAAGTTTCATCCTGATAAGCTCAAACCCAAATCGGAGAAGTGCGTCTTCATAGAATACCCAAAGGAAACTGTTGGATACACCTTCTATCACAGATCTGAAGGCAAAACATTCGTTGCCAAGAATGGATCCTTTCTAGAGAAGAAGTTTCTCTCGAAAGAAGTGAGTGGGAGGAAAGTAGAACTTAATGAGGTAACTGTACCTTCTCCCGAATTGGAAAATAGTTCATCACTGAAATCAGTTCCAGTGATTCCTACACCAATTAGTGAGGAAGCTAATGATGATGATCATGAAACTTCAGATCAAGTTACTACAGAACCTCGTCGGTCTTCCAGAATACGGTCCGCACCAGAGTGGTACAGTAATCCTGTTCAGAAAGTCATGTTACTAGACCATGATAAACCTACGAACTATGAGGAAGCGATGATGAGCCCAGATTCGGCAAAATGGCTGGAGGCCATGAAATCTGAGATAGGATCCATGTATGAGAACAAAGTGTGGACTTTGGTGGACTTGCCCGATGATCGACAAACCATAGAAAATAAATGGATCTTCAAGAGGAAGACATGCGTTGATAGTAGTATTACTATCTACAAAGCTCGACTTGTCGCAAAAGGTTTTTGACAAGTTCAAGGTGTTGACTACAATGAGATTTTCTCAACTGTAGCGAGGCTTAAAGTCTATCCGGATCAATTTAGCAATTGCCACATTTTATGCAATCTGGCAAATGGATGTCAAAACTGGATTCCTTAATGGCTTTCTTAAAAGAAGAGTTGTATATGATGCAACCAGAAGGTTTTGTCAATCCTAAAGGTGCTAACAAAATATGCAAGCTCCAGCAATCCATCTATGGACTGGTGCAAGCATCTCGGAGTTGGAATATACGCTTCGATAAGTTGATCAAAGCATACAGTTTTATACAGACTTGCGGTGAAGCCTGCATTTACAAGAAAGTGAGTGGGAGCACTACAACATTTCTGATAAGTATATGTGAATGACATATTGTTGATCGGAAATAATGTAGAATTATTCTGCAAAGCATAAAGGAGTGTTAGAAAGGAGTTTTTTCAAAGAAAGACCTCGGCAAAGCTACTTACATATTGAGCATCAAGATCTATTGAGATAGATCAAGACGCTTGATCTGATTTTAAATGAGTACATACCTTGACAAGATTTTGAAGTAGTTCAAAATGGAACAGTCAAAGAAATAGTTCTTGCCTGTGTTGCAAAGGTATGAAATTGAGTAAGACCCAAATCCCGACCACAGCAGAAAATAGAAAAGAGAATGAAAGACATTCCCTATGCCCCAGTTATAGGTTCTATAAAGTATGCTATGCTATGTACCAGACCTATTATATACCTTGCTTTGAATTTGGCAAGGGAGTACAATAGTGATCTAGGAGTAGATCACTGGACATTGGTCAAGAATATCCTTAGTGAGGACTAAGGAAATATTTCTCGATTATGGAGGTGATAAAAGAGCCCGTCGTAAAGAGTTACATCGGTGCAAGCTTTTACACCGATCCAGATGACTCTAAGTCTCAATCTGAATACATATTGAAAGTGGGAGCAATTAGCTAGAGTAGCTCCATGCACAGCATTGAAGACATATAATATTTGCAAAATACATACGGCTCTGAATATGACAGACCTGTTGACTAAGCTTCTCTCACGAGCAAAACGTGATCACACCTTAGTACTCTTTGGGTGTTAACCACATAGCGATGTGAACTAGATTATTGACTCTAGTAAACCCTTTAGGTGTTGGTCACATGACGATGTGAACTATGGGTGTTAATCATATACAGATATGAATATTGGTGTTAAATCACATGGCGATGTGAACTAGATTATTGACTCTAGTGCATGTGGGAGACTGAAGGAAATATGCCCTAGAGGCAATAATAAAGTTATTATTTATTTCCTTATATCATGATAAATGTTTATTATTCATGCTAGAATTGTATTAACCGGAAACATAATACATGTATGAATACATAGACAAACAGAGTGTCACTAGTATGCCTCTACTTGACTAGCTCGTTAATCGAAGATGGTTATGTTTCCTAACCATAGACATGATTTGTCATTTGATTAACGGGATCACATCATTAGGAGAATGATGTGATTGACTTGACCCATTCCGTTAGCTTAGCACTTGATCCTTTAGTATGTTGCTATTGCTTTCTTCATGACTTATACATGTTCCTATGACTATGAGATTATGCAACTCCCGTTTACCGGAGGAACACTTTGTGTGCTACCAAACGTCACAACGTAACTGGGTGATTATAAAGGAGCTCTACAGGTGTCTCCGAAGGTACATGTTGGGTTGGCATATTTCGAGATTAGGATTTGTCCCTCCAATTGTCGGAGAGGTATCTTTGGGCCCTCTCGGTAATGCACATCACTATAAGCCTTGCAAGCAATGTAGCTAATGAGTTAGTTACGGAATGATGCATTACGTAACGAGTAAAGAGACTTGCTGGTAACGAGATTGAACTAGGTATTGGATACCGACGATCGAATCTCGGGCAAGTAACATACCGATGACAAAGGGAACAACGTATGTTGTTATGCGGTCTAACCGATAAAGATCTTCGTAGAATATGTGGGAGCCAATATGAGCATCCAGGTTCCGCTATTGGTTATTGACCGGAAACGTGTTACGGTCATGTCTACATTGTTCTCGAACCCGTAGGGTCCGCACGCTTAAGGTTTCGATGATAGTTATATTATGAGTTTACATGTTTTGATGTACCGAAGGAGTTCGCAGCCCCGGATGAGATCGGTGACATGATGAGGAGTCTTGAAATGGTCGAGACGTAAAGATTCATATATTGGATGATATGGTTAGGCCAAGGGGTCAAGTCCATGAGGCTTTAGGTCGGTGCAAAAGGAGTTTTGCGGAGGCCAGGGGGCCAAACGCCGGAGACCCTGGCGTCTGGCCCTGGGCCAGACGCCGAGGCCCATGGCGTCTGGGCCAGACGCCAAGGTTTTTGGCGTTTGGTCCTGGAGTCCGAGTGGGACTCTTGCCTTTCGGGCAAACCCGACTTTGAGGAGGCTTTTGCTCCAAGTTTCGACCCCGGGGCTCAACATATAAATAGAGGGGCAGGGCTAGCAGCAAAGACACAACAATTGATCCCTTGGATCTCTTAGCCGTGTGCGGTGCCCCCCACCACCATAGTCCACCTCAATAATATCGTAGCGGTGCTTAGGCGAAGCCCTGCAACGGTAGAACATCAAGATCGTCACCACGCCATCGTGCTAACAGAACTCTCCCTCGACACTCGGCTGGATCGGAGTTCGAGGGACGTCATCGAGCTGAACGTGTGCTAGAACTCGGAGGTGCCGTAGTTTCGGTGGCTGATCGGTCGGGCCGTGAAGACGTACGACTACATCAACCGTGTTGTGCTAACGCTTCCGCTTAGCGATCTTCAAGGGTATGAAGATACACTCCCCCTCTCGTTGCTATGCATCACCATGATCTTGCGTGTGCGTAGTAAATTTTTTTGAAATTACTACGTTCCCCAACATCTCGTATATGGAGGTGACGAAGAGCTCTTCGGAAAGGGTTACGTCGACGCTAGCTTCGACACAGATCTGGATGACTCTAAGTCACAAACCAGATATGTGTATATTTTGAATGGTGGGACAGTAAGCTGGTGCAGTTGCAAGCAGAGCGTCGTGGCGGGATCTACATGTGAAGCGGAGTACATGGCAGCCTCGGAGGCAGCGCATGAAGCTATCTGGGTGAAGGAGTTCGTCACCGACCTAGGAGTCATACCCAATGCGTCGGAGCCGAGCACACTCTTCTGTGACAACACTGGAGCTATTGCACTTGCCCAGGAGCCCAGGTTTCACAAGAAGACTAGGCACATCAAGCGTCGTTTCAACTCCATTCATGAAAATGTTCAAGATGGAGACATAGATATTTGTAAAGTACATACGGACCTGAATGTAGCAGATCCGTTGACTAAACCTCTCCCTAGAGCAAAACATGATCAACACCAGAACGCAATGGGTGTTCGATACATCACAATGTAACTAGATTATTGACTCTAGTGCAAGTGGGAGACTGTTGGAAATATGCCCTAGAGGCAATAATAAAATGGTTATTATTATATTTCTTTGTTCATGATAATTGTCTATTGTTCATCCTATAATGGTATTATCCGGAAATCGTAATACATGTGTGAATACATAGACCACAACAAGTCCCTAGTGAGCCTCTAGTTGACTAGCTCGTTGATCAACAGATAGACATGGTTTCCCGACTATGGACATTGAATGTCATTGATAACGGGATCACATCATTAGGAGAATGATGTGATGGACAAGACCCAATCCTAAGCATAGCACAAAGATCGTGTAGTTCGTTTAGCTAGAGCTTTTTCAAATGTCAAGTATCATTTCCTTAGACCATGAGATTGTGCAACTCCCGGATACCGTAGGAGTGCTTTGGGTGTGCCAAACGTCACAACGTAACTGGGTGACTATAAAGGTGCACTACGGGTATCTCCGAAAGTGTCTGTTGGGTTGGCGCGAATCGAGACTGGGATTTGTCACTCCGTATGACGGAGAGGTATCTCTGGTCCCACTCGGTAATGCATCATCATAATGAGCTCAATGTGACCAAGTGTCTGGTCACAGGATCATGCATTACGGTACGAGTAAAGTGACTTGCCGGTAACGAGATTGAACGAGCTATTGGGATACCGACAATCGAGTCTCGGGCAAGTAACGTACCGATTGACAAAGGGAATTGTATACGGGATTGATTGAATCCTCGACATCGTGGTTCATCCGATGAGATCATCGAGGAGCATGTGGGAGCCAACATGGGTATCCAGATCCCGCTGTTGGTTATTGATCGGAGAGGCGTCTCGGTCATGTCTGCATGTCTCCCGAACCCGTAGGGTCTACACACTTAAGGTTCGGTGACGCTAGGGTTGTAGAGATATGAGTATGCGGTAACCCGAAAGTTGTTCGGAGTCCCGGATGAGATCCCGGACATCACGAGGAGTTCCGGAATGGTCCGGAGGTGAAGAATTATATATAGGAAGTGCAGTTTCGGCCATCAGGAAAGTTTCGGGGGTCACCGGTATTGTACCGGGACCACCGGAAGGGTCCCGGGGGTCCACCGGGTGGGGCCACCTATCCCGGAGGGCCCCATGGGCTGAAGTGGGTAGGGGAACCAGCCCCTGGTGGGCTAGTGCGCCCCCCTTGGGCCCCCCGCGCCTAGGGTTGGAAACCCTAGGGGTGGGGGGCGCCTCCACTTGCCTTGGGGGGCAAGCCACCCCCTTGGCCGCCGCCCCCCCTTGGAGATCCCATCTCCTAGGGCCGGCGCCCCCGCCCTAGGGGGCCTATATAAAGAGGGGGGAGGGAGGGCAGCCGCACCCAAGTCCCTGACGCCTCCCTCTCCCCACGCACCACCTCTCCCTCTCGCAGAAGCTTGGCAAAGCCCTGCCGTGATTGTTGCTGCATCCACCACCACACCGTCGTGCTCCTGGATCTTCATCAACCTCTCCTTCCCCCTTGCTGGATCAAGAAGGAGGAGACGTCTTCCCAACCGTACATGTGTTGAACGCGGAGGTGCCGTCCGTTCGGCGCTAGGATCTCCGGTGATTTGGATCACGACGAGTACGACTCCCTCAACCCCGTTCTCTTGAACGCTTCCGCACGCGATCTACAAGGGTATGTAGATGCACTCCTCTCTCTCGTTGTTAGATGACTCCATAGATTGATCTTGGTGAAGCGTAGAAATTTTTTATTTTCTGCAACGTTCCCCAATAGGTGGGTGTGGCGGTGAGGCTGTTGCGGCAGTGAGGAGTTGGGATCGGACGACGCCGGTGGCGTAGAGAGCGGCCGCTGCCACTTCTGTTCCAGTTTTCACCAGACGGATCTATTGCTTGGCTGATTGGATAAGGTGGAACTGGATGGAGATGGACAAAGAGAATGGGGGGTTTCTTTGCAAATGTGAAGTGGGGTTGTCTCCTATGCGTTGGATGCAGATCGGACGGTCGAAAATGATGGATGGTAGGTACACCATCATCACCAACTGTAATTTTTATAGGGGTAGAGATGGTCATTAGTGTGGGAAAATGTTCCATAGAGAAAATGATAGAAAAACTTATTCAATGTTGACCCATTCTCTATATGAGAAAAGCACATGTAATTCCATCTGATTAGAATTATGAGAGTTTTTATTTGAAACGAGGGGATTGTTAATGAGAGAAATCGAATGGATAATAATACTATTGTGTTTTTGATGTTATGCTATTCACTCTTCGTTTGAGTGTTCTAAGCACCGGTCCATCGACTATATGTAAATCTCTTAACGGTATGCACTATTCAGTACCTCAAGGAGATCGAGAGCATCAACATGGTTACATAGAGAGACGGTGGCACGGTTTACCTTGATGCAACCAAAAGCCAAAGTGGCGAGTTTGGATTTGTTCGGTAGAGGGACAGAGATATTGATTGGAAGGAGAGTGATTTAAAGATAAGAAAGAAGTCTACAATGCCACTAGATGTGCATGCTGATGGCAAAATAGTATGTTAGACACAATTAGTGTTGAGACCCGGATTATATATGACCCCATTGCACCACACAGGCAATTACCTGTTATAGCTTAAAAAACCTATTATAGCTTAAAGCAAACATGGCTCTTTTTTTTAGAAATCAAGCAACTGGCTACGCTGGAAAATAGCACAGAACACAAGAAAAATGCATCCGAAGCTTTTAATGGCCGGCCCAGTAATGATCCTCTAGCAATTTTTTTGTAGTGTGGTTACGTTTTCCCCTTTTATTTTCCTTTTCTTAGTTATATTATATACTATGTATATAGTTACTCTGTTTAATTTTCAAAATAGCTTCACTGCGTATAATAAAAACTTTCTGGGAGTGTTAAAAATTTGTTCTCCATGGTGTACAAAAATGTTTGCGACATTTATACATTCACACATTTTCAGAAATGTTGATAACATAGTAAAAAATGTCTATGACATTGATAACACTAAACAATGCTTGTACATTTACAAAATGTATATAATACTTAAAAAATGGTCAAGGTTTGCTTATAAATTATTAGCAGCGTACTAAAAAAGTTTGTGTAAATAAAAAAGTTCATACCATATATAAAAATATTTGCATATTTTAAAAATGTTGATGACATTTTTGAGAAATATTGAAATATGTTTTTATAAATTTCAGTCTGTATTTGAAAAAAGTTTAATATGCATTTGAACAAATATTCAACATGTATTCGAATAATGTTTGACATGTATGTAAAAAATATTCAACTTATATACGAAAAATATTCAACGTGTATTTAGAAAAAATCAACAAAGTATTTGAAAACAGAAAAAATGATAAAGAAAAAAAGGAAAAGAAAATAGAAAAAAACTAGAAAGAAAACAAATGAATTCCAACAAAGAGAACACAGTAAAAACACGCGAAGAAAGCTTATAGACAAACATAGAAAGTCGGAGGATAAAACCAACGTGAAAGGTTCTAAACCAATCCGTTCTGGTCTATAGAACCTTCCCAAAACAGCTTTAGTAAGCCAGCCCACTAAGACGAGCACGCACTGAGAGCTAGAGGCGAGATGAGAATACATCTTGCAGTAAGTGAGATATTCCTGCGCAAGTCCTATGCCCTGATCAATAGAAAAAGAGAAGGTAATAGCACCCCAGGTCCACAAACTTGCACCGAATGTGATGTTTTAGTCCAAAACTTGTAAAATGTGACTGAGGACTCCACAAACTTGATACCCTATGTGATGTTTTGGTCCACAGCCACTCACAGCATGCCATGTGGCAGTCCAAAGGGTGGATCGGTCAACTCTGGCAAATTTGCACAAAGGCCCCTGCCGTTCACTCTATTCAACCCGCAGTTCTTACAGTTGCTGGTCCCGTTCCACACCCCACCTACCGTTGTTGTTCTGTTTCCCCACCCCACACCTACCGTTGCTGTCCCCCTTTCTCCTCCCTGTTCCACATTCTCCATCCTCTCGCTCTCCCTCTTCCTCTTGCTCTCCCTCTCCCTCTGTCGCCGGCAGCCAGGCCCCTCCCCCACCACCTCCTTTGAACCTTGAACATTTGCACAGCTCGTGGCCATGGTTTCCTGTAGCGATTCTGGCAGTTCGTCCGACGCTGAGTCAGTCAGCAACGAAGTGCAGGATAGATCTCTTGCTCTGGTATGGTTAGGGTTTCTTTGGGTGTGCATTGTTAGTTAGCAAATGAAGCTGATTTTGTTATGTTTTAGCTACCTGCCACCATCTTGTGCTTGGAATGGAGCGGCCTGGCCACATATCTGAGTTCAAGATGTGAGCATGAATGTGTGTGTCAGAAGCTGGTGGCATTTGATTCAGTGGATAGTGGGAGGAGATTCTTAGCTTGTGCACAGAAGGTTAGTTGCTGATTTTGCTTGATTAAGTATTCAGTTAAGTTTGACAGTTATGACAGTTAGATTAAGTGTGTATGTTTTCTATTTTTGACAATTAGTTTCAGTGTTTAAGTTGCTTTTGTCAGTTAACTGAATGTTGTTATTTGTTCTTCTTTAAATTAAGTGAATACTGTGGAGATCTGTCAGTTTACTGAATCTTGTTGTTTGTAAGTCTGAAATTGTGGAGATCTGTCAGTTAACAAATATTGCTCAAGTTAACTTTCTTTTGTTCATGTAAACTGAACATTTGTAGTGTAGTTCAGCTAGTATTTAACTACTATTTTCATTGTACTGAATTTTTTCTTTTGTTGCAAATTAGTAGAACATACCTAAATGCAGCTATCTGGAGTTGGTTGATCCTGAGTGGCCTGCCCCTTTGAAGATGAGCCTAGCTAGGATCTGGGGCATGTATGAAGATGAGAACAAGCTTAGGCTCAAGGACAATGTGGTTCATGCTCAAGAGAATGTTAGGGTTGTGAGAGAGAAGGAAAAGATGGAAAGAGACTTGAGGTTTTTTAAGGTTGATTTTTCTCAAATGGTGGCTGAGAAGGAGCAAGCTCTGGCCCAGCTAGGCAACACACAACTTGCTCTAGCTGACATGAAGGAAGATCTTGATAAGAAGAAGATTTCTGACAAATCATTCACAACCATTCATCAAGTTGTCAGGGCCAAGGCAGAGAAAGAGAGGGACCTAATGAAGCAGGAGAGGGACAGCATCATGGAAGAGAGGGACAATCTGGTGCAAGAGAGGGACAACCTAGTGCTTGAGAGGAATGTGCTGAAGCAAGAGAAGAAGAAGTTAGAGTACATGATTGGTGATCTTTTCAAACATAAGGAAGACACCAAGGGCAAGATAAGGAAGCTGAAAGAGATGCTTGAAGAATTTGAATGATGGTGTAATGTAATCATTAGTACCAGGTCTAGTATGACCTTGCTTAGTAGCAGGTCAAGTATGACCTTGCACTTGGAATTCCAGACTTATTTGTATTAAGTAATTTGACTAATTTGTGTACTGAATTATGCTCCCTCAATTTAAGTACTTTGAGTTAATTTTTGAATTGTCTTAATATTGATTTAGTGAGTTCACTAAGTTTTTGACAGTTAACTTTTTCTGTTAACTTAATTTTTCATAGTTAACTGAATTTTTGACTGATTTGTTCAAATTGAACTAGTGAACTGATTAGTTCAAATTAAACTAGTTAACTGAACTTTGTCAGTTAATTTTATCTGTTCAGAGTTAACTGACAACTGAATTTTCACAGTTAACTGAACTTTGTCAGTTAACTAAACTTTGTCAGTTAACTGAATTTGTTCAGAGTTAAGTGAATTTTGACAGTTAACTGAACTTTGACAGAGTTAAGTTAATTTTTCAGAGTTGTTCTGAATTTTTGAGTGTACCATATTGACCCTATGACATGCAGATAGGTCCCCTCTATTTTTGGAAAGAGTTGGGTACATGCAGACGTTGAAACAGTACAACAAATATAACTAACTAAGTACAACATTGGATATTTGAACACCTAAACAACAACATTCAACATTCATAGCATAATTTAGCATAACTGACCATATCATCATAGTTCACTGACCATAGCATCATAGTTCAACATCTTAGTTATCCCCAGCACCATAACATCACAAAATAACTTATATGCTCTACATATAAGAGCATACCTAAACAACATTGCCAAAATACTTAACTTATATGCTGCTCTACTATATCAGCATACCTAATCCTTCAAGGCTTCAAGGCTTCATCTTCACTTGTCCTTCAACATCTTCAGCCTCTCCGAGCGGTGCACCTCCCCATCTGCAGCTCTCTTGTTGCTTGCTTTCTTCTTCCCCGTCCTGACGTGCACTTCTTCCTCCGCAGGCACCTTGTCCGCCTCGTCCGCCTCCTCTTGCTTGACGACGATGCCGTCTGGCACATCCGGCAGCGCGTCCACGTCAATTGGGATGGTCACAGCCTGTGGTGCCATCTGCACCTCATCCGGCTCGTCGTCAGAGAGCACGATGACATCCACCTCCCACTCTTGAGATGACTCGGTCTCCGGGTCATAGCCAGAGTCCGCGTCGGAGGTGAGGTGGTCGTACTCGGAGTCGGACGACGAATCCGCGTCGGAGACGTCGTCGGGAAGGAGGAGGTCACGCTGAAACCTGTCCCAATACGCCCTATTGATTGGCGCGGGGACGGCAAAGACGACTTCACGCACGCGCTCCGCCCTGGAGGCGACACGGTTGAGATCGTCCTGCTGCGGCGGCGCCTTGGCGGAGCGATAAATCCACCAGCGTGCGCGCTGGTCCGGATCATCAGACCGCGTCTCCCCCATGGCGAACTGCAGGATCTTCGCCGGATGGACGCCGACGACGTCGTGATTGCCGCTGGGCATGACGCGACGCTTCTCGTCGTCCGTCATTACCTTGACGAGGCCGCGCGTGTGGTTCCTCATCATCTGGATGCTCGGGAACCAGCGCGCGATCTCCTGCAGCTCCGCTCGCGTCGCCTGGTCGTCACCGGCTAGATCTTCGACGACCCTCTGCCATCCGAGGCTGCCGTCCATGGCGTCGGCGGTGGCTTCGACCTCCGGCGAGGATTTCTTTGGTGGCGGTGAGATGGAGGTGGACAGCGCAAGCACGGAGGAGACGAGGGAAGTGGGGAGTGGGTAGTGGGCGACGAGAGCGGTGGGTTGCCGTATTTAAGACAGGTGTGAAAACTGAATCATCGGCCCGTCGAAAAACTGAATCACGGTCGGTTGCCGCATTACTACAATAGTGGCAGCAAATACACCAAACCACGACAACTACTCTACTGGCATTGCTTCTAGCTTACCAAACCTACGGTCCTGGGTTCGAGACCCAGGCCGAACATTTTTTTTGTTACACAAAATTAAGTTGAATGTAGGCCAAGTAAGTAAGTTATTTTTTTTAAGTTTATTTAACTTCATTGAACATATCTAACTGACAGTACTTAACTGAATATTGCTAACTCACAGCACTTAACTGAATTTTGTTTACTGGCAGTAGTTAATTGAACTTAGGTAACTCACAGCAGCTAACTAAACTTAGCTAACTGACATTACATAACTGAATTTTGGAGAGCATTCAACTGATTTAATACCCAGCTAATGCCACATGTTTGACATCATAGTTTTTAGTTACAAAAAGGGCACTTAATGCCACTGCTAGCCATCAAATAATGAGGCACTGGATGCTCCTTTCTGCATCCAGAAAAGGCCACTCAATGTTTTACATTGCTTCAGGCCTTAACAAAAAATGTGACAGTATCAACTGCCACCAAATCAAGCATTAGGGGGAGCATTTAGATCAGGAATTAGGTTGTTGCTCATATCTTCTCCAAACAGCAGCCACCATGCCCTCTCACTTGGGATTTCTCCTCTTCCTGAGCCAGCTGTGGTTCTTGCCCTTGTCTGTCTAGCAATGTTCATCTCTGTAGTGACCCTTGGCTGGGGTATTGCAGCACCAGCAGCTACAACAAATGAAGACTATTGTGGCAATGGGCCATGAACTCTTTGTTGAGCTCTTCTAGCTCTATCCCTGGTAGCCATGTTGAAGACCATGCTGGTGGGTGACTCACTAGGATCTAACCTAGGATCTGGCCTGGTGGGGTATATGTTCTGCAGAGAAGAAGCTCATATTATTCAGTTGAAGATGAAACATTGTTCAACTACTAGTGATACTTTATTTAGTTACAAATGAAACATACCTGCAAAAAAGTAGGGTCATCATAATTTTTATCCACCAGCTCTACACCTTCTTCAACAAGTGCTTCCTGCCATCTGTAATGGCCCTTTCTATTGTGGTCAGCTCTGCCACATATGGAGCAATGCATTGTAACACCTTTCTTGTTCAAATATCTCACACCATGTTTGATTTTCTCTTCGGGTGTTTTTTTCCTGTTTTTCTTTGGCCTGCCCAGCTGTTTGGTGAACACTGGTGGAAATACCTTGTATCCTGGCTGCACCTCCCAGTATTTAGGGTCTCTTAGAGGGACCAATGTGTAGCCATATGCTTTCAAATAATTCTCCAAAGTGTAGCAGTCATGAACCATTAACTCTGGGTCAATTCTTTCTCCCCTACAACATGCTATGGAATGGCCACAAGGCACACCAGATAACTGCCATCTCCTGCAATTACAGGTATGCAAAGACAGGTCCACTGAGTAGCTAGAATTTCCAGACTGAACTCTGAATTTCTGTTGGCCAGCTTCTGAAACATGACAATTTGCAGCAAATTCAGTGTTCTTGTCTAACTTCTTCTTGATCTTTGGGCATATTCTCTACCCTGCCCACTTTTCTATTGCCTCTCTTTGTTTGCTCACAAGCCTTTGCATGATTTTGTAGAATATATATTCAAGCATTGACAACACTGCCATCTCTCTACCTTCAAGGATATAGCTGTTAAACACTTCAGAATTATTGTTCAGTAGAATGTCACATTTGGGAAATTCACTGAAAAATGCTTTACACCAAGTCTTTGGATCAAGTCTTTCATTCCAATGAAATGCAGCTGAACTATCTGCATCCATTTTCTCACAGTTCTGCCTCCACTTCACTTTGTTGGGTGATCTTGCAATGGCCCACAGGTCTTGCTTCAGCAACTCTCCCTTGTGCTTCTCATTGAAATTATGATAGATATGCCTCACACAAAACCTATGCTCTGCATCTGGCCACACTTTCTGCACAGCATTTATCAATCCCTTTTGCTTGTCACTCATCATTGTGAACGGAGCAGTGTTAGTGATGTTTAGATCATCTCTCAAAGTTGTCAGAAACCATTCCCAGGATCCTGTGCATTCTACTTCCACCCAACCCATTGCAATGGGGAAAATGCAGTCATTTGGATCAATTCCAACAGCACTAAGCAAAACTCCTTTGAACCTTGTTTTCATGTGACATCCATCAATGAAAATGATAGGCCTGCACCCCTTTAACCAACCTCTTTTACATGCATCATAAGACCAATACAGTGTCTTCAGACACTTCCTGCCCATTGGAAATTTTGGGTCTTTCTTCAGCTCAGTTGATAACAGAAATGTAGAGCCAGGGTTTGTACTCCTTAATTCATGACCATAGTCCCATAGCCTACTGAACTGATGTTCTTCATCTCCATGGATCTCTTTCAGGGCTGCAGTTCTAGCCCTTGCTAGCTTCCATCTGTTAGGGGTCACATTGAATGCCTTGGTGATCTTTCTTGAAAATGTACCAAGTGACATTTTCTGGTCATCCCTGAACTCATCTATGAAATACTGGCACAGAAACTTAGTTGTCATCTGCCTTATCTTCCATTTTTTCTGACAAATGTGCTCTCCATAGTAAGCCTTGATTACAAATCCACCTGTCCTGTTGTCCTTCCCAGCTTTTAGCCACCATGGGCATCCTCTTTCACAAACAACCTCTATTCTAGTTTTGTCATTCTTTAACTTCTTGATCTGAACTCTGTTCTTAACAGAATATGCTGTAATAGCAAGTCTAAGCTCCTTCACATCAGCAAAGACCATCCCAACTTTGAAGGCAGGGCCCACCATGTCCACCTTTGAATTGAAGGCAGTAAACTTGTACCTCAACTGCTCTGCTTCCTCAATGGGAAGATTGAGATCTTCATCATCAAGCAAATAGTCATCTACCTCCACATCATCCTCTTCTTCCTGAGCTTCTTCATCAACATCAAAGTCAATGTTGTCATCATATAGATCATCATCCCCCTCATCTATGTCATAATCACTGTCACTGAAATATGATTCAGAAACAACTATATCTTCAACTACTATTGCTCCATCTTCAGTAAGCAGATTGTGATCTACACCTTGTATAACCAAGCTTTCAGGTTCTGTTCCAGTTGCAGGAAACTCTAAAAATGACTCATCTTCATTGACAGAAATTACTGACTGGTGGAAAGATGCTTCACTTGCAGTGTGCATTGATGGCAATGTGCATATGGATTCAGCCCTTAAATTGCTGATGAAATCTGCATGGTCAACCATAATAGCCAGCACTTTATGATCAACACTAGCTCTGATGATGTGTTGCACATCATCATTAGATTTAATTCTAACCAAACCATCTACAATTGATTTGTCAGGCAAGCACCAGTAAAGTATGTGCTCACCCACTGGATATCCCAACCAAGTTAGGTGCTCTTCAAGGAAAGAATATGAGAATGTGGTAGCATCAACATAATCAAGAACTTCCACTGAAGGGTTCTAGTACTCCAAATTAGTGATTGGGCCACAGAAAAGTCCACCATGCTCAAGTTCAAGTGTAAAGAAAGAAGTGTCCACCCTTTGTCCATTTGCTGAATCACACACTGCATCAAAGATGTGTAATTTGTAAGCATTACAAAATGATGTATAAACTTAACATTAAAATTCAGTTAGCTCAGAAGTTCAGTTAAATAAGATGTTCAGTTAAGTACAGTGCACCGAAAACATTCTGAATAAGTACAGTGTACTAAAAACATGCTGAATAACTACAGTGCACTGACAAAATTCAGATAACTATAGTTAACTGAAAAAATTCAGTCATATGTCCAAAAAGCAAGACTTGGGCTAATTGTAGTTGCTGCCATTGAACACAACCAACTAGTGGCATCACTAACACCATTGCACAACTAAACATTAGCATTGGACAACTAAATTTGGTGGCAATGAACACAATCAACTATTGTCAGATTTGCTTTCGGTGCACATGAATGGAGGACCGAACAACTCTAACATATGAAAGAGAAAGAATGAACCACTTGTCAGGCCAAACCCAAGACTTTGCGAGGCTAAAACCTAACCTAATCTACTCAGCCTAAACCCACTACGCAAAAACCCTAGCTTTACTGCCGTAAGAAAAAACAAACATCATTCAACAAGCACACCACCGTGAGACAAACAGACGCAGCGTGGCTGATGCCGCCGACGACGACACACCGGCGACGAGGAAACAGAGCACGGGCGGAAGAACAAGGAAGAGGGGGAAGAGGGCACAGGAGCTCACCATAGTCCGGTGGGATGATGCCGAACGGCCGAATGAGATGAGCGGAAGCAGGTGGCTCAACCCCGCCGGCGAACTCCGGCGACGACGGCGCCATGACAACCGCCATCAAGAATCGCCGCCACCACACTGTCTCCCCCGACAGGACAGCCGGAGAGATCGAACGGATCTGCCGAACGGCTGTTGCATTTAATTCAGGTGGGTGTAGTGCGTGTTGAATAGAGTGAACGGCAGGGGCCTTTGTGCAAAATTGCCAGAGCTGACCGGTCCACCCTCTGGACTGCCACATGGCACGCTGTGAGTGGCTGTGGACCAAAACATCACATAGGGTGTCAAGTTTGTGGAGTCCTCAATCACATTTTGCAAGTTTTGGACTAAAACATCACATTCGGTGCAAGTTTTGGACCTGGGGTGCTATTACCTCGAAAAAGAGGTTGCCTGTAGTCTCCCCTAGATGGGTTCCCTAGCATATGCATGGATAGATGTACCAACGGATTTGAGGAAAAAGGACAGGTGTACCAACCTGCGTCAACACCATTATCCAACAACGGCAGATGTTACTGACACTTAGGCCCCCTTTGTTTTGGCTACAGATTCCTGAAAATCAGTTGTGGCTTAGATTTTGAGAATCAGTTGTGGGTGTGGATAAGGCGGTTCGCTCAGGTGAGGGCTGCGGTGGCTGCAAAATCGTTTTCTTTAAATTTGGCTAAGGCGGTTGGCTTTAAATTTGATTCGAATAGGTGCACGGGTTGAAAACGAATCGTTTTCTTTTGCGGGAAGCTGCAAAATCGTTGGAATCACCAAAATCGCATGTTCCGGATTTCAATGCATGGCAGTTCATTTTCTAGAATCGATTTTGGGATGCTAGCTAGGAATCGGATCTGTTTGTTTGAGATACTTATTTTGAAAGGTCTAGAATCTAGAATCAATAACTGCAGCCCAAACAAAGGCCACCTTAGTTAAATATCACTGACATTTAGCAAAACTGCCATAATATTTTATTCGAGCTTTGGCATGGTTGGTTTCCAATATTTCAATTCTGGAGTTATACATCAATTTTAGCATTGAGCACTGCCTATGCCTATGTTTTGCTGTCGGAGATGTCGTGAGAACGTCGTTAAGGTTTACGGGTTGATCTTGACCTCTGAAGCTTTGATCGGATAAGGGGAAGGGAGGGGCCGCGCCAGGGTAAAATTGTGTGTTGGGGGATGGGGGGAGTGGGTGGAGAAAAGAAGGGCTCGTAATAGGCCCATACGTGTAGCATTTTTGGGTACTTCGGCAATCTGCCTGCCGTATATGTAAAGATACACAAGGTCATCTAGATAAGAATCAGAAAACCCGAGATACAAAAGCCCAAGTAATTCTATGACAGTAAAATTGCGTCTAATCTCTCCCCTCTCGTGAATTGGGCATTCTTGGCCGTTTAATTTTTGCCTGATGGACATTCTTGGCCGTTGGATCTTCATTTGAGGCTATGTCCTCCGAGATACAAAAGCCCAAGTAACTATACAACAGTAAAACTGTGTCTAATCTCTGCCCTCTCGTGAATTGGGTATTCTTGGCCGTTTAATTCTGCCTGATGGACATTCCTGGCCGTTGGATCTTCGTTTGAGGCTATGTCTCTGGGCTAATCATCGTAAGGGCGAGAGCCCCTATCTGACGGTTGCGAGCGTCAGGAAGAGGAGCTTTCGCGCAGGGAACGATCTCAATGGGCCGACCCATTCCCTGGCAACACAACGAGCCTGTACTAAAAATCCCCAAAAATACATTTGACTGCGGAATCGACCCTGCAACACCACGATAGAGAGAAAATCTCCCTTACCACTTGACCTGCTGAGAGATAATAATTAATATGCTGCGTGAGTACTTAAGAACTAAATGCAGTGACAGATCCAAAAAATAAAACATTTTGACCATTGAACATTTTTTAATATGCATTAAACATTTTTTCGTATGCGATGAACATTCCTTAAATATGAACATTTTCGTGATATACACTGAACAATTTTCAAATCCAAATGAACATTTTTTTATATACGCTGGACTGTTTTAAAATACACATAGAACATTTTTGTAGTACACACTGAGTTTTTTTAAGTACACAATGAACATTTCCTAATATATGGTGAACATTTTCTTAAATATATGATGACCATTTTAAAATACACGACGAACTCCTATACAATACACACAAAAAAGAAGATTGTTCATTGTATTAGTAAGCAATCCAAACTACTCAAAAAAATATTGATAAAAAAATAGATGAAGAATTTTTTTTACATATATTAATAATGGAATAAAAAGGAAAGGAAATAGAATGAAAAAAACAGAAACAAAAAACAGGAAAGAATCAGAAAGAAAAAACGGAAAAGATACAACAAAATAAAAAAGCGAAAGAAGAAAGGAACGAAAAACGAAGAAGCGAACGAACAGCACTCGCTGCAGAGAACTGGGCCGGCCAACCCGCGGGCGCTGCGGGCGTAGCCACTGCTGTTTGCCGCGCGCGGACGGCAAATAGGGGGAGCTCCTAGTCAGCGCCGAAAGCGTCAATTAGGAGTTTCGGCGCCCGCGCAGCCGCGACCTTGGGCCGGCCCAAAATGGGGGTGATTCCAAAATTAAAAATAATGGGGAAAAGGCGCGCGCATAGTGAACCAGCGACCTCATATTTTGTCGAAGGCTGCGCTAACCACTCGACCACTTAGGAGCGTCTGACAGGTTCAATCTTTTCACGAAATCACTATGCACACGACACCTTGGCGGACGATGCCTGCACGAAGCTGTGATCGATGGCACTAACCCATGGAGCCAAAGTGATGGACGGCTGCTAACATGTGTCGTGCATGAATCGGCTGCCAAGATGTCGTCTGTGTAGCATTGCTCATCTTTTCATTATTTATATTGTATCTTCGTTCATATTTTCCTATTTTCGTTTTCTATTTTTGTCTTTTTTTCTTCCTTCTTTGATGTTTTTTTTCAAATTCGTGAAATCTTTCAAATCGCTGAACTTTTTTTCATTTTTTGACAATTCTTTTTTGCAAATTCAAAGGAAATTTGAAAAAATTCATAAATTTTAAATATAGTTCATATGATTTGAAAAAAGTTCACAAATTTGATAAAAGCTCATCAATTTTGAAGAAAAGTTCACCAGATTTGATAAAAGTTCATCGAGTTTGAATAAAAGTTCATCGAATTTGGAAAACAATTCATCAAACTCGAATAAAAGATCATCGAATTCATAAAAAGTTCATTGAATTTAATAAAAATTCATCAAAGTTGAAAAAAAATCATTGAATTTGAAAAAAGTTCATCGAAATTGAAAAAAAGTTCATCAAATTTTAAAAGTTTTATAGAATTTTATAATAGTTCATCAAATTCGAAAAAATAGTTCATCGGTTTGAAGAAAAAGTTCATTGAATTTTAAAAAGTTTATGTGTATTTGAAAAACAAAAGGAACAAGAAAAGAAACAGAAAAATATAGAAAATACAAACAAGAAAGAGAAAAGGGAACAGAAAGAAACTGAACACACGACTTATGTTGTCCCACGTGGTTCGTGCAACTCGTCGTGAGCGAAGATATCGCAGGTTCGATTCATTAACCGTGCGTTGCCCGCCTTTTTTCTTCTTCTGTTTTTATAGAAACAGTGAGAAAACCAACTGGGCCGGCCCAATCACGGCGGGGGACGTGCACTGCAGGCGCCCATTAGCGAAATGGCCTATAACGGGCGCCTGTAGTGCCAAATAGAGAGTTTGCCGCAAATAGGATCTGCCCGTAAGGGCGGTAACATTTTTTGGGCCCTTTAATTTGATTAATTGGTCTGGTTTCCGTGCTCAGCCCAAAAAGAGTGAACGGCCTACGCGTGAAAGGCCGCTTCTTCGACAGACAGGTTCGCTGACAGGCAGGGGTGCTCCTATATGCGTGTGGGGAATATCCTATTTGACGCATTTTGCATCAAATTGTCGAGGTACCGCACACCCCCTCGACTCGTTTGGGCTGGCCTTTTTATTTCCTGTTCGCTGTCCTCGTTCCTCCCTCGCCCGTGTCATTCGTTGTCTACAGAGAAGCTTTCCCTTCCTCCCTCGTGCCTGGATCTCCTTTTCCTCCGTCGTTCGGTCGCTTCTTCACCTGCTTCTTCCTCCAGGATCCTACTCCGGCAAGAGGCCGCCGCCCTCGTAAGGAGCCGTCGGGCCCCTGTGCTTCCTTCTCATCCACGCCACCGCATCAGATCTGGCTGACTTCATCGCATTGGATGTTTATTTGCAGGTCGTCGGTATCTCCGGCGTCGGCGTCGGCATCATCTAGGGTTCCGACAAGGTCGGCGTCATCTAGGATTCCGTCAAGGTCAGCGTCGTCTAGGTCCCCGTCAAGCTTCGTCAAGTTCGGCGTCGACAAGGTAAATGCGCCCAAATTCCCCTGTTATGTTCCTTGCTCTATGTGTGGTACCGCGTGATGGAGCCCATGATTTCTCTTCCCGTTTTAGCGTTGGTCTAGTGTTGCTAGGGTTTATAGGAGGCTTTGGTTGTAGTGGTGGAGCGTTTTTAATTTGATTTGGATGTTTCTGATATTAGACAAGGGGTTGTCTTCAGAGATTTCAGATTCAGGGGTATGATTCAGCATGTTGTTGTTAGGAGGTTGTGTGTTCTGGCACTTGGCCTTGCGATTTTTGTTTTTGTTTGTTGATGATGATAGGGTGGTTTGTGTAGGTTGATGTAGATGTTTTTCTATGTATTAAAAATGTTATGTTTATTTTATGAATTTTGTAGCAGCAACATGGATTAGTTCTGGAGACTTGTTAGCATGTATTAGGTTTTCTTCTATTCAGCCGTTGATAAGCACGTATCTATGAACATTTAGGTCGCTTGTTCCATATTATAGGCTGGAGTAGTTTTGTAAATGTTAGGCCATGAATTTTTTTAACATGTTTGTATTGATAAACGATGCATGTGTTGCATCCTACCTGCTCCACTTTAATTTGCATTTGATGCCCTGAATAGTCCTCTGCTTGCACGGTAGAGTGTTCTAGTGTTTTAGGTAATTTCCTCTGTTGTACTATGAGCAGTACTACCGAATATTTTTTTCACACTATATTTATGAAATTATACAGACAAGAATTTTGTGGTTAATTGCACATTTTGCGTGGACATAGTTAGTTAACAATAGTATGGTGTCATTCATCTACCATACTTCTGTATCATTTTCCTTGCAAGTATTATCATAACATGATTATTCGTGGTGTCCTTGTCCTCTTTGTTGCTTAGCTCTTATTCGTTTGGGCACACACACAAAAGCAGAACTTGTCTAGCAATCCCTTTTAAGTACTAATATAGTTGTTTGATCTTCAATATTTGGTCTATAAATAATGTTTCTTCAAAAATGTTCTCTACATAATGTTTCTTCAACAATGTTCTACATAATTTTGTAGGGAACATTACTGGAGGCATCAAAAAAATATGAGCGAAAACCTTTATCAAAGGAACATTCCCTTCCCTAAATACTTGAATAATGTTTCCCTAATGATGTTATCTTGGGAATGTTCCTTTGATAAAGTTTTTCGCTTAATTTTTTGATGCCTCCAATAATGTTCCTTGGAAATAGTTCCCTAAGTAATGTTCCGCCAATAATGTTCCCTACAAATTTTGATCCCTAAATTATGCCCCTTTCAATAATGCTTCCTAAATAATGTTCCTTAAAAAGTAGTTCACCGAATAATGTTCCCTAAATACTTGTATTATGTCTCCTAATAATGTTCACTTGGAACTGTTCCTTTGATAAAGTTTTCCACTCAATAGTTTTTGATCCCTAAATAATGTTCCGCCAATAATGTTCCCTACAAAATTGCTCCTTCAATTTTTTGTTTCACAAATAATGTTCCTTCGAAACTGTTCCCTAAATAATGTTCCCTAATAATGTTCATTTTGATATGTTCCTTTGAATAATGTTTGTTCAATATTTTGGACCCTTTTGTTCAAATAGTGTTTGCTAAATAGTGATACTTGAAAAATGCTTCCCTAATTTCTGTAATGTTCACTTCAAATTGTTCCTTCTATAATGTTCCCTACAAAATTGTTCCTTCAATATTTGGTCTATAAATAATGTGTCTTCAAAAATGTTCTCTACATAATGTTCCCTAAATACTTGAATAATTGTTTCCCTAATAATGTAAGGGAAACATAATGTTCCTTCAGTATTTGGTCTATAAATAATGTTTCTTCAAAAATGTTCTCTACATAATGTTCCCTAAATACCTGAATAATGTTTCCCTAATAATGCTATCTTGGCAATGTTCCTTTGATAAAGTTTTTCTCTCAATGTTTTTGGTGCCTCCAATAATGTTCCCTACAAATTTGTACCTTTAATATGTGTTTCCTAAATAATGTTCCTTGGAAATAGTTCCTTAAACAATGTTCCGCCAATAACGTTCCCTACAAAATTGTTCCTTCAATATTTGATCCCTAAATTATGTCCCTTTCAAATGTTTCCTAAATAACGTTTCGTGGAAATTGTTCGCCGAATAATGTTCCCTAAATACTTGAATTATGTTCCTTGAATAACACTTGGATAATGTTCCTTGGAAAATGTTTCTCTACATACTTGAATTATGTCCTCTAATAATGTTCACTTTGAAATGTTCCTTCAATAAATTTTTTTGCTCATTTTTTCATCCCTAAATAATGTTCCGCCAATAATGCTCCATAGAAAATTGTTCCTTGATTTTTTTATCCCTAAATTATGTCCCTTCAATAATGTTCCTTGGAAATTGTTCACTGAATAATGTTCCCTCAGTACTTGAATAACGTCCCACAATAATGTCATTTCGACATGTTCCATGAATATTGTTTGTTTAATATTTTTTGACCCCTAAATAATGTTTTGTAATTATTGTTCGCTGAGTTATTCAAAAACAAAATAATGTTCTTTCAAATAATGTTCCATGATACTTGAAAAATGTTTCTGCCATTAAGTAGCATATGTAGAAATGTCATCTGTTCCACATGATTCAAGCACGAACACATATATGATTTTATAAACTGTTTTCTGATGGATTTTAATTTTTTTTCATGATGCTCTTCTGGCATTAACAGCCAGATGATATTTGAGATTGATGGAGTTTGGGTAGACCAGAAAACCATCACTTCATCCTTAGACTGGTGGTTGGGTAAATCCTCGTGTTGTTGCCTGTTTTTCAAAATTAAAGAAAAAGGCCAGCTCAACCGAGGAAGAAAAGGCCTCCTACCAAACAGTGAATATGTACAACACATAGTTAGCACTGATGAAATGGTGAGCCTATATTTTGTCTTCTTTACATCAGTTTTCCTTTTCAATTTCAACCATCTTTTCCTTGTTCAAACTGTCAATCAATTCATGGGAAACAAACATCTAGGAGAAGTTAATGAAACCTATGCTAAATCATTCATATCCCGCAAAACAAACTAGTCTTACAGGAAAGTACTGTCGGTTCAGTTTATTGAATGCTTCTTTGGTAAGCAAGGTTTCTTTGTTACCGTTCTAAAAAAAGGTTTCTTTGTTACAAGTGCATTTATTATAATTTTATTATGGTCAGACATTAGCCTAATATTTTTATCATGTCTACATTTTCTAGGTAAAAATGTATGTATTCAAAAGAAAAAAAATGGATATTAGTTGTTGCTAACTTTAGAGCGGAATTTTTTGACATCATGAACCCGTACTACAGTGGCGATGCATTTCTGCCTACAATTAGTGCTGTGATCTACAACTTCAAGGCTTTGTTTGCTGCTACATACCGAAATACTACTTTTAACATAGGAAATTTTGAGTCAAAATTTGTACCAGCTCCGAAGGTCAATTTTAGGTGCCCTCTCTATCTTTTTGGAACTCTCCCATGTGCTTTTATATGAGTGGTGAACAACTTCTTTGTTCTATACTCTCAATAAAGATAGAAAGTGTTTTGAATTGACTGGAATTTCCATGTCTCTCTTTTTTTGTACAGGTATGACTCAGGAATTTTCCTTCTTCGGTATTTTAGCAACTAGAAAGGTCTTGGAATAGTACCATGAGGGAACTCTTCTGATGTTTCTTTATCAGTTGTAAAGAAGATTCCCCAATGAAACTGTTCTGCTGGTTCCCAGTGATACTTTGTTGCATTACTTTGAGTTGTAAAGAAGGTTTAAGTCCGCAGAATAAGTTTGTAAAGAAGCTCAAACATGCTTCTATACTCATACTCTCTTGAAAATCTACTTTCTTGGATTTTCAACTGTTTTAACAAGCAGTTGAAATAGCAAAAATCTTCTTTTGTATGTTCCTTGTCTTTGTGTCTGGTCTTGTTGGAAATCTTCTTTACAACAGTTTAACAAACAGTTGAAACACATAGAAACAGCATGAGGAACAGTACCATGAGGAAACTAATATGTTGTTTCTTTAACATGGTTCCACAGTGATACTTCCTTGCATTACGTTCAGTTGTAAAGAAGGTTTAAATCTGCAGGATAAGTTATTTATATACTTCTTTCCATATAGTTTTTTTTGCATGTTTCTTTTTCTGCTCCTATATTGATACTTTCTTGGACACTTCTTGGTGTCTTGAAACTCTTCTTTTTCTACTGTTTCTCAAGTTTCACAAATAGAAACAAGATTGGCATTGGTTTTCTCTTTTATTGGAACTGTTCTTCTTTTCACAAACAGTAGAAACAGAAAGAAACAGCAGAAGCAGTAGAAACAGTAGAAACAGAAGATCACTTTATTGGAACTCTTCTTCTTTTCACAAACAGTAGAAACACAGAGAAACAGCAGAAGCAGTGCATCGCGCGAAATAGCAGAAACAGTTTTCAAAAGAACGAGAGAAATAGCAAAACGCGCGCGAAACAAAGAAACAGAGAAACCAGCGCATCGCGGCCAGTAAGCCCACAAACAAACTACCCTGTGCGAACACCCGACTAGTTGACGCAGAATGCGTCGCATAGGAACTCCCTGCGTGTGGCGCTCCGCGCTGCCGAACAAGCCAGCGCGCACCCCTCCGTTCCCGTGCCTCCATAGTGGGCCAGCCCGTGAGTGGGGTTGAACGCCCCAGTTTTTTTAATTCATTTTCTTTTACTATTTATGCTTTTCGTTTTTCTTCAAAATAATTCGGAATTTAGAAAAGCATCAAATTTTAACAAAAGTGAATTTAGTAAAACAATGTTCATAATTGAAAATAATGTACATTTTTTGAATTTTAATGACAATTTATTTATTTTGACGAACAAATTTATATAAGCATTTTTTAATAATGATGAACTTTTTTTATTTTTGATGAACATAACTTTAATATGATGACCATTTTTAAACTTGCTAAACAAAAATTATATTCAAGAATATTTTAGTGGAAAAACAATGTATGAACATATTTCAAATCGACGAACAAGTTTTGAATTTGTTGAACAATTTTTGAAATAGATGAACAAATTTAGAATTTGATGAACATTTTTTGAATTCGATGAAAAATAAATAAATTTTGATGATCACTTTTTCAATCCGACGAACAATCGTCCTTTTTTCTGCCATTTTGACGCCGCACTTTCGTTTCTTCGCTGCTAGTGGGCCGGCCCAGTCCCTGATCCTCTGTGTGTTCCAGTCGCTAGTCCTCTGTGCGTCTGGGTGCTGTTGGACGCAAAGAGCATCCAATAGGAACTCCCGCTCGGTCGTGCCCTATGCGAACCCGCGGCAGGCAGACTGCATCGTTCGCTTCTCGAGAGAAAGAAGGGGATCGGTCGCTGCCTGCAGAAACGGGAAGGGCATCCGTCCACAAGATCGGAGACCGACGCGGACGCTCAAGGTTCTGCCCGTCCCTCTTCTTAATCCGGTAGCAGAACCTCGAGCGGCTATGGTTCTCGGGTAGGTTGCCCAATCTTCATTTGTTTTCTTTCGCCTACGATCCCCTCCTGGACCCAACGATTCTGTTGTAGCATAGCTCTGATCAGCTGATTCGGGCAAGTATTTCTTTTTTAGAAAAGGAGGATGACCCAGGCCTTCACATATGGGCGATACATGCAGCCACTTTATTAATTATTCTCACAAGGCCTTACAAAGTCATACAACAGTAAGACTGAAGCCACCATCTAAGCAACAACTGTCGCTACATCTATCCAATGGATGAAGGGGCGCTGATAGTCTGGGCCTAATACCAAACAGACATCGCAGCCAAACCTAAACATCTAAGACCTGAGGTCCCAACCAGGACGCCTGCCTGGTATGGGGCACCTACCAGTCCGGCGCACTCCTCAACCAGGACGCCTGTCGGGTATGGGGCCGCCGCAGCCACCTGTCACGAGTCCATCTTCAGAGTTGTACTGTTGCATCTACCGTGCCAGGTCTCCCAGCCATCGACGCCACCAGGACGCGCCAGACAACGTCGTCCTCCTGCGCAAGTCCATCCTCCCACATCGAACTCTGAACCTGCACTGCGCCACGCCGTCCAGATCCGTCGCCATCAATGTATGGATGAAGCGCCGCTCCACCAAAGAAGCCGTCCGGTGGTCTCACGAAGCCGAGTGCACCTCCAAGAATGCCGCCCCCAAGGGGGTTACGACACATGATTGCCGACAACATCCGATCAGCTGATCTAGGGTTTCCCCCGGAGGTATTGAGTGGAGTTGGGAGCTTCACCTCGACGATGCCTTCATGAAGGAAACGATGATAAGGGCATCGTCATCACCGGCTCCGGCCATCGACCGAAGATCAGGTTTTCACCCGGATCCGTCCCAAGAAATCCACCCAACAACCTGTGCACCGTCTCAACTGCCTTCAAAGCCCCAGATCTAGCCGCCTAGATCCTGCGACCAACCGCAGCAACAGTGCCACCGTGGGATCCCTGACGCACCGGCCACTGCCTGAGTGTGCCACCACTGGAGCCTAGGAGGAGGGCTCCCACCCCGCCTCGCCAAGCCACGAGAGCCGCCGAGAAGGATCCCGCACGCTCGTCACCGTCTCTAATCCGAACCAATCCATAGCAGATCACCGTCACAGATCCGCCTTGGACAGGGACTGCACCACGCTATGCCGTTGCGGGAAGCCGAGCTTCACCGGACTCCACCCTCCAGGGCCGTCGCCCCGGGATCCAGACAGAACTTTGGCGCTGCCATCGGCCAAGTTCCTCTGCCGCCGACCAGCCAAGCCGCCGGTCACTGCATGACCATGCGAGCACAGCCAGCCGGCCGACCAACACCGATGAAGAAGAAGGCCACCACCACCAAGCCTAGGGCCGGCGCCCCAGACATCCTCATGTTGCATATCAAGTCCAGGAGCAGTGCCCCGCCAACGGCGATTGAGATCGGTAGCACAACGAATTAGCCAGACATGAGTCAAGGCCAGATCCGCCGTTGCTGGTGCCGTCCTCCCCCGACGCCGCCGCACCACCTCCATGTCGCCGCCGATCTGCGCCACCGCCGCCGATCTGGCCGGAGAGGAGCGCCGCCTCCCAACCAGATCGAGATCTGAGGAGAAACCGCCGTCGCCGCCACGCCGCAAGGGCTTTGCGCTGTGACGCCCCGGGCGACGGTGGCAGAGGGGAGCTGAGGAGGGGCGAGGCTGTAGGAGGAGGGCGGGGGCTCCCCGGTGCGGGGCGGTGCCGCCGCACGGGGGAGGGACGAGCTTTGTTTCCAAAGCACGTGCGGCAGATGTGTATCACATGGCAAGTATTGAGGTTGGTTCTCATATTTTGGTTCATGAATGTTTTAACATACTATGGCTGCCAGTCACATAATTTGTTCCCGTGATCTGACATGCCTCGTATCTTCATGATTTCAAATTATTCTTATTGATAAAGAACCTAATTACTCTCTCCGTCACGGTTTAGAAGGCGCGCTAGAAAATTCTCTGGGACCAAGGTGGTTAGTGATTGGTTGTATCACGTACTGAAAAACAACATCGATTGTTAACTATGGTGCCAAATTAGTGAAGAATTTAATGTGCAGTGTGCCCCACAGCCAGTAAACGAGCAGTTCCAGCGCACGCAGTGGTGGTCTGGTGGAGACCGACCCCATGCAGCTAGCCCACGCCCACTTAATACGGCCTAACTAACTCTGCATTAATTACCAACAGGCCTTAATCCTCTTCTCTGAAAATGAATGAAAACTGAGGTGCGTCTTCTAAACCGTGACAGAGGGAGTACGAGCGTTTGCAATTGTTACCTGCAGGTGAAGCTGTCATATGCATACATATTATTAGTTATATTGTAATATAAATCTGCAACGCGGCTTTCCATGATTATAAATTCAGTAAACGAAACAATTTAAATAACAGTTAACAAGTCGTCCAATCACCCTGACCCTACAGCAGTATGCTCCGGTACACTATGAACTTCAAATGTCAACCTTGTTTAGTCGATTAAAATTCTTCTTGACTTCAGGACAAAATTAATCGGAATGAAATATCTCATAACTCTGCAATGGGCGTGTTAAGAAAACTCTTGACAATGGAGCTCTACTAGCAGAGGTAAGTTATTCTATTCTTGAGAAGGTATTCATGTATGCAGATAGCCTTTCTAACAGGAGATGTTCACACCATAGTATGAATAATGGTGCACCTCGTTTCAAAGGTCTATGTCGATACAGTTGAAGATCCTGAAAAGTACAGGATCAAACTTAGCAAAAACTTTCCGGGCATCAAATTTGTGGTTGCCAAGAAAGCTGGCAGTCTCTACCCTTCTGTTGGTGGAGCAAGTATATTTGCAAAGGTATTTCCTTGTGAAAGTTTTCCTATGACTACTTTGATGCCCCTAAAAAACAGATAATATAATGCAAGAGTCAAGACTCACATATATGGGCTTTGCAGTTGAAGATCCTGAAAAGTACAACCATGTCGCAGGATATTGATTAAATAAAGTTCACAATACGTACTCAGTGTACTTAAATTACTAAGAGAATATACTTTATACTAATTTAATATAACAAAGTAAAATACATTCATATACTTGCATCAGCCTCTAATATTGTAGTGTCAAAATAGACCGGCGTAGAAACACGCTTCTTCAATGATCTCGTCTAAAAAACTGTCTTGCTAAATCTCAGTCGACCGAGACTTGATGCTATATTCATAAAATCTTACAATTTTTCTTTTGATTTTCTTTTTTTTCCTTACATGTTATGTCACTTGACTGACCCTGCCACATCATCTGGAAAAGTCTTACAAATCTGGATGAATTTCTAAAAAAAAATCTGATTGAATCAATTAGCCATCGCTGGAATATCGTAGCAACGCAGTCGAGGACGACTCGGAGGAAAGAGTGGCGTTGCTGGTGTTGTCCGAAGAAGAGCGAACACAACCGGAGCTAGAGCTCTCAATGGAGAAAGACCCGTACGGGCCGGACGATGCGGGGTTTGGCGCAGTCATGTACATGTGCAGCGTGAGCGCCGGCAGCCTTGCCTCGTCGGACTGCAGGACGTGCATTGCCTGGGCGACAGACGGCCGCTCGCTCCGTTCCGGGTGCGCGCACCAGAGCCCGACGATGAGTACCCGCACCATCCACTGCTCGTCGGCCTCGTCACCCCTCAGCCTCTCATCCGCCGCGTCGAGGATCGTGTTCCTGCCATACATGCTCCACACCCACCTGAGCAGAGTGAAGGATTTCCCCGCGGTCTCCGTCACCGGCCGCCGGCCAGAGACGATCTCCAGTAGAACGATGCCGAAGCTGTAGACATCGGACTCAGTGCACGGCCGGCGCGTCTTGACGAACTCAGGGTCGATATAGCCGGCGGTGCCAAGCACGGCCTTGGTGGTCTGCAGCAACCCCGTGTCGTGGTCAACGAGCCGGGCCAACCCGAAGTCCCCAAGCTTGGTGCTCATTGACGAGTCAAGCATGATGTTGCTGGGCTTGATGTCGCCGTGCACGATGCACTGCTCCCACTCTCCGTGGAGGTAGCGCAACGCGGATCCCAAGCCGAGGATGACCTTGTACCTCTGTGGCCATGTGAGATGCTTTCCGTCCTTGTTGTAGAGATGCCTGTCTAGGCTGCCCTCTGTGACAAGCTCGTAGACAAGCAGGAGCCCCTTGCGGCTGTCGCACCAGCCCAGCAACTGGACAAGGTTGCGATGCTTTAGTCTGCTGATGATCCTCACCTCTGCCTCGAACTCCTTCCTCCCCTGCGCAGTCGACTCCGCTGATAGCACCTTCACCGCCACACCTCGACGATCTTGGTCACCTCCGACGGCCGCTGCTAGTGTGAGCTGACCCCCGTAAACGCTCCCAAAGCCGCCTCGCCCGAGCTTCTTCTCCTCCGCGAAGTTACCCGTTGCGGCGACCAGCTCGTTGTAGATGTACCGTCTGGGGCCTCCGGCAGCCACACCCCTCTCGAGGTCAGCTCTGTCGAGGCACTCTTCTTCGCTGTCCTCGTTTGCTCTTGTTTTCTTGTGTCCCCGCCATCCCAGCACCACCGCCGCGCAGACAAACAAAAGAAGCAAAGGAACTAGGACAGATACTAGAATTGGTACCAACTTTTTGTGCTTGTTGTTGCTGCTGGTTGGAATTGGAAGGGGAGGTTCAGCAGGTGGAGGTGCTTCCTTCTTTGATTCCAGAGTGGAGCTGAATGACCATGACAGTATCTGGTGCAGCTCGAAGACCCCGCCGGTCGCCGCGGAGAAGCCGACAGCGACCTCCTCCGGTAAATATGTGCTCAGATCAACGGTGGCATTGACCTGGTACAAGGCACCATCAATCAGGAGATCAACGGCCAACAGCTTGGAGTCATTGTGGTACGTCACAGTGGCGGTTTTCAAAACATTGGGCGACGTTAGGTTCTTTCCAGGCCAGCTCGTCGTGTCCGTGGATGCGGTGGAGGTGAGGGAGTTGACGTCAATGCCGACATGGTTTGAGTTGATGTCGGCACATTCCATGTTGGCAAAAGTGTCGAACTCCACCGCCACAATCCGGCTGTCACCTGTTCCGTCAGCGAACTTGGGGAGGAGGGCGAGGCCGCCGCCCACGCTGTTGTCCGGGATCTTGGAAGCGAAATGGCCGAGGAAGAAGGCCATCCCATCGCCTGAATACGTCACGCTGTCCATGTCTGGAGTGATCTGGAAGGAGAAGGTGGTGGTGAAGCTGGCCATCTCGCCGGTGGCCTTGCTCCATAGAGGCACCTTTTGCGCGTACCATGCCCGGCCGACGCTGTTCTGAATATCTGCATTACGTGCATTTTTTGTCAGCTCAAGCGTCGACGGAGTGGTGAATGCATCGCGGGTGAAGTCCATCGATGAGCTGGCCCTGGGGTCGGAGAAGTTGAGGTTGAAGGAGAGCGAGGAGGCCCGGCGCGGCGCACAGAAGAGGTATAGCAACACCAGGAAGACTAGGGTGGTATGAGGACGGCGAGAGTCCATGGCTTGGTGTTTGGGAAGGAGGAAGCTCGAGCACTATAAATGTCAGGGGAAGTTTGAACTGGTCTCCACGCGGAAGGAGAATGTCAGTGCGTGGTAGCACATGAAAGGAACTAGCGAGCCAATGGTGTTGTTGTTGAACTTCTTTTTATCCGGCCGAGCATCAAATGGTTGCACAGGACAAAAGTCACTAGCGTATGTATGAAGAGTTAAAGGGTCGTTCAACAAACCTGTCGATGCACTCGACTTTCTTCTTGGCAATATATACATCTTTATTTACTCAAGAGCGCCGTCTGCCGGCGGCCGATCGAGACGGGCAGCGACAGGCAGAAAGCACATCACACCGTTCTACGTTTTATTAACAATGGTGTTGTTAAATCGTTCCGTTTGCACTTGAGCCACACCTAATAGTTTTGGTCTTTTTCTCTTGAGGGATAAAGGACTTTATTCGTCAAACGAAAGATAAATCATTTACAATTGTCGACAAGATAAATTTTGGCATAGCATCATCCCAAACAGTAGATACTCTAGTCTAGAAATAATGGAAGCATTCGTCAGGGTGTCCGCAACTTCATTCGCTTTACGACAGCAATGACGAACCGAGGAGAATCCAAAGTTTTTGCTCGGTTGACAGACCTCCGCATACGACACCGCAGCATCGAGGCCAAGTAGAAACAACGTGCATGCAATATGATTCAAACTCCACCCTCTTGCGGCCCATATGATTCACCAAAGGATAGTCCATTGCAAAGAGCAATTGCTTCAGCTGCAGCCGCACACGTGATATGGGGTGGATACCAATTTGCTGAAGCAATGAAGTGCCCCAATTCGTCTATGATGATCGCTCCCGCTGCACCCATCATATCGTCGTCCTTGGATGAAGCATCAACATCGACTTTCACAAATCCATGACTATAGGTTAATTCCACCTTTGGTCAGACATTTTTAGAGTAAATAGTTTTGGTTCTTAGCACTCTTATATCTGGATCAGAGGACGTTCTTTGATGCCATGGGCGTCTTGTCCTCGTAGTCCCTATCTGCAAGTTTTATTTTATTTTTCTGTTTTTGAGTATTCATCCGGTTTCCCCTAATTAACCAGGATATATAAGATTTTTGGGTCTGATTTTTCTTATAAACTGGATCATCTCTATTCTTCTTAGAGAAGTGCAGGAACCCCCTGCACTTGTGCAATGAGGTTCTTGAAAAAAAATGCAACAGACACAGTAATAAAGACTGTATTTAGTTCGTTGCGTTCATGATTTGTGCTATCAATAATATTCTTGTGAAATGCAATTTGCACGTACATGAGTATTACTCCAAATACATATGATGTAGAAAAAAGTATGTGGACACATACATGTATTTTTGTGGTTTGGTCAAGATGCATGGGATTAGCTCATCCGGTGATGGAGAGATATCCCTAGCTCCTCAAGTGATAGATTTTTGGAAATGCATAGTCATGCTTGTGATTTAAGAGTTAATCATATTTGTGGAATTCGGATGCATGTACTGAGAAAGAGGTCTGAGTTGGAAAGAAGGATGACTACCTGACCTTGAGCTCGACAATATCGTGAGGAAACAGAGTGAGGCTTTTTGGCTATCGGGATCCATGGGGCCCAAAAATTTCAAAAACCAATCTTTTAAGCTTAATTTTTTAACAGAAAATAAATACACAAGTACATTAGGTGTATACTAGATGTGTGTGAAATTTCATTATGAAATGCATTTTGATATGAGCTGTAAAAAACAAAATCATGTACTTTTATAGTGAATAGTACATGTGCTAGGCATTCATGTTTTTGTTATTTTTGTGTAGCTCACATAAAAATATATTTCGCCATGAAACTTTGCAGACTAGTATACATTCATATGTATGAATTTATTTTCTTCAGGATTTGTCTAAACCTAATAAAAAATATCTTATATTATCACAAGACAAGTTTTTGCGTGTAACAATCAAATAAGCTTAAAATATTGATTTCATTGGACAACTCTTTCCGCAAACACTTTTGAATCTATTAAATTAAACACTATGGAGTCGAGTACCTCTAAGACTAGCTCCTTAAGGAAATTAACAACGTAACCCACGTCCGAAAATAATCTCTCTTATTCTCTTTATCCTTCTTTCTTTTCTCATTATTTTTTATTCAAAACTAATTCCACGGCAAGTATTGATTTTATTTTAGTTTTACAGGGGCACGGCAAGTCTTGGTTAACTAGAAGAAACAAAACAAATGCTACAAACCGGCCGGTGTCGCTTATATGTGATTCATGCAAACGAAGCAATCCATGTATATATCCTTCAAAGCTAAAGCGGACGTCTGAACCATATGCATGCAAATGAAGCAACCCTTGTATATGTATATGTATATGTGATTCATCAGTGATTAGGAAATAGTTTTGCAGCTAACGAAGGACAGAAAATTGCCGTAACCAACTGAGCTACTCTGTAAGGTACTATTACCGATCTCTATCTTGTTTAAGAGAAGGAAAAAAAATGTCGACGAGATAGTTGCTCTCATTGTTTACAGTTTCACCAGGGGAAAAAACTACAGTATATTTGTTTTTACTCATATCATACGCTGGTGTAAGGACTGATGATTCAACAAGAAGTCGACAATCTTCACCACCAAGGACTTGATCAGCATGATGTTGACAATTTGGCATGTAGTACTCTGATCCATCATTAATTGGCGTAGATATGACTTAATGTTAAGCAACTTGATGATTGGATTAGATGTAATCGTGAATTCATGGTTAGCTTAGTAAGGAGGCGGAGCATTGAAGCTAGCTGGGCCAAGGAGCATAGGCGTCTGCTACTTCTTTTTTTTTAAGATCTATCGTTGCATGATACTTTGGAAAGCGCGCATATCCAGCCGCCCCAATACTCGGATACTGCCCCGATACTGCCCAATACATATCCCATCGTTTTTCATTTAAAAAAAGGAAAATAATGATCGATACGTCTAGGATACTGTTGCGATAAGTTTTGGATATGTGGAACCCCTTTCGACGTGAAATCCCCATGATAATAAAGGCACACCTTTTGAAGATTCCCAAAATGGCCGTGAATTCATGTCAAAAGGTGATCATCAATGTTCTTGTTCAGTTGAAGGTGGGCAAGCGAAAGCCGATGCACCGACTGAGAGCAGCAAACCTAGGGAAATCCCATTACCAACTGATGAAACCGGACAAAGTGCAAGAAAAAAAAGGGTAGTCCTATTGTAACCCACGACGCAGGCCATGTTGCGGTTCTCCAAGCTTGAAGCAGATGCATGTAGCCATGAATAGGAGCGCATCCACGAGCGCTTCGGCCGCACAACAGCAACAAGGAGGTCCACCAGCAGCTCGTGGTCATTGATCATTGATCCGGCCCCTGCACATACCTTGTGGACCTGTTGGATTCGGACGAGAAGGAAAATGACGACTAGACGGTGTCGGTGACATACTAGTGTAGGTAGTAGCATCCACGGACAAGTGGGCAAACTGAGCTTGTGAATCAATGCTTTGAGAGCTACTCCCTCCGTTCTGATTTACTCGTCGTGGTTTTAGTTCAAATTTAAACTAAAATCACGATGAGTAAATCGGAACAGAGGGAGTACCTGATATGCTTCATCCATATGTGTCCGAGCAAATGAAGTCATTGGTTTCTGTTGGTCGAATTCTGTAATAATACATCGTACCACATAAGTCCCTAACGTTAAGTTTAGTGTTATACTTACATATTATGGTCACCATACTTACAAATTTGGATCAATCAGTTAGCTAGATCCTTGGAATGTCGTAGCAACGCAGTTGAGGATGAGCCGGAAGAAAGATGGTCGTCGCCAGTGTTGACCAAAGAAGAGTGAACACTACCGGAGCTGGAGGTGGAGCTGTCAATGAAGAAAGCCTCATATGGGCCGGAGGACGAGGCAGGGTCCGGCACAGTCTTGTACATGTGCAATGGGAGTGCTGGCAGCCTCGCCTCATGGAAAACCCTATACGACGCTTACTACATCAAGTTGTCGTGCAAGCGCACAGACCTAGCGACGGGAGCGACTAAATGGGCCGGCCCGTTGCGCGTCGCACTGATTCCCGTTTGGGGAACCTTCTAGAAGGTTCCAAACCGGTCCAGGTCTCTTTTCTCCTGCTGTTTTTTTATTGTTTTCTTCGGTTTTCATAACTTTTTTCTTATTTTCCGTTTTTCTTTTTTCTGGCTTTTGTTATATGTTCCTTTTTTGGTCACCTTTATCTTCTTTTTCCTTTTCCGTTTCTTTTTTAACTTTTAGAAGTAAAATTTTCTAAAAACTGTTCAACTCTTCAAAACATATTCATAATTTCAAATTATGTTCCCTTCTATTCGAAAAATGTTTGGGAATTTAAAATTTTGTTCATGTTTGGAAAAATAGTTCAGAATTTCAAATATTGTTCTCATCTGTTTAAAAAATGTTCGTGACTTTCAAATTTGTTCACGTTTTTAAGAAATGTTCAGAATTTTAATAAAGAAGAATTGTCCAAAAATGTTCAGGAATTTCTATTTTTCTTTGTGTTTTAAAAAATGTTCGGAACTATGAATATTATTCATTTTTGAATTTTTTTTCATAATTTTCGACTTTTTTTCACATTTTAAAAAATGTTTGGCATATTGAAATTATTCGCTTTTTCAAAAATTGTTCAGGATTTTCAAATTTTGTTCATGTATAGGAATGGGTTTGGAATTTTGAAAATTGTCTGGTTTTACGAAATATGTGCAAGTATTCAAAAATCGTTTGAACATTTCAAAAAAAAAATCGGTTGACATATTTGTTCACTCTTTCAACCACATTCTGTATTTCAAAATTTGTTCACTATTTCAAAAAATGTTCGAAACATTTGTAAAAATGTTTGTAATTCAAAAAATTGTGTTTACGAATTTGTTCTTGTTTCTTAAAAATGTTCTCAAATTTTCAAAAACTGCTTCTAATTCTAATTCTTTTTGTATAATCCAAATACCATTTAGAAATGTTAAAATTTTCAAAAAAAAAATCATGTTTGCAAATATTGAAAAATATGTACAGTATAGTAAATATGATGCTGCTGGTGACTTGTCATTGGCACACAGTTGGTGTGGTGGCTAGTATCACGCGTAGAGAGCTGGATGGCGTGAGTTCGATCCCTAGCCGCTGCACTTCTACTTCTTAGATTTTTTCTGTGCTATACATGGCCCGGCCCAGTCGGGGCACTCCTGTGCGGGAGGCCGACTGTTTGCCGCAACGAGCGGCTCATAGGAACTCCCTTACCTCATTGGACTACAGGACGTACCGGCCAGGGTGCCCGCACCATCCACCGCTCGTCTGCCTTGTCACCCCTTAGCCGCTCATCGGGCACGTTGAGGATCGCGTTCCTTCCGTACAAGCTCCACACCCACCTGACCAGTGTGAAGGATTTTCCCGCGAGCTCCATCACTAGCCAGCGACCGGAGATGATCTGCAGGAGGACGAACTGAAGTTATACATGTCCAACTCGGTGCTTGGCCGCCGCGTGTTGAAGAACTCCTAGGTCCATGTTCCGTGACTTCACAGCGTCTTCGCAGAAATTTAAATCGCAGTCCTCTAAAAAAACAAAAATAGCCCAAGAAGGCGAAATGTTCAACACCGACCCGAGTTTCCACATGAGAGGCATGTTTTGGAATAGCAGAGGTCTCTCAGACTTGGCTAAACATAAACACGTCGGTGACTGCGTGCGAGAACATGGGTTGGATTTTCTGGCAATTTCGGAGGCTGGTAAATGTGACTTCCGCCCGCATGTACTTGATCACCTATCAGGTGGTTTCGACTACATGTGGCATAGTATGCCAGCTCATGAAAGGTCTAGAGGAATCCTTCTTGGGATAAAGACCACCACCATGGACTTTAATATCCTTAGGTACGAGCAAGAGAAAAATAATGACCGCTTCAACACTCATTGGCCTTTCATATTCAATTATGTGATAGACAGTTTGAATCTTCGGGAGGCCCCTGGGCTAATAACTGATCTGTGTCGACATACGAAAAACTCGATAAGGTACGCATGGACACCGAATGGAAACTAAAATTTCCTCTGGTAACCGTGCGAGCCCTAGAGCGTATCGAGGCGTTATCGGATCATGCACCCATAATTCTGGATTCTAACCCTACGAAGCCAAACGTCCGTTGCCCTTTAATATTTGAATTGGGATGGATGCATCGGGATGGATTTGTAGACATAATCAAGAATGTTTGGGAGAAGCCCGCTGTCAGAGATGGAACTTTAAAATAAGGGACATGAGGAAACACCTCATTGGATGGGCGAAACACATCAATGGGATATATAAAAAGGAAAAACAAAGACTCTCTACCATTATTGATGACCTCGACAAAATTGCAGAGACGCGCACCTTATCTCAACAAGAGACTGAGCTGGAAAATCAATCTAATGAGGAGGTTGCACGTATTTTGCGAGAATAGGAGATCAAATACTACCAGAGATCCAAAGCTGACTTCATCTTGATGGGTGATAGTAATACAAGATACTTCCAATTGATCGCCAATGGGCGGCATAGGAAAAAAATGTATTTACAGTCTCCAACAAGATGAGGGGCGGATCGAAGGTCGGGAGGAGCTCAAGAAGTATATCACCGAATACTACAAATCTCTGTTTGGAGCGTCAGTTGAAGGGAACTTTACCCTTGACGAGACCCGAACAGATGATATTCGGCAGAAGAAAATGATATCCTAACGGCACCATTCTCGGAAGAGGAGGTGAGAGCGGCTGTGTTCCAAATGGAACATAACAAAGCTCCATGCCCAGATGGTTTCCCCGTAGAATTCTATCAAGAATTCCATAAAATTATCTTTTCTGCTTTGGAGAAGCCGTTGAGGCGGCTGCCGATTATGCCGACCTCTTTGGTTGCGCACATGGTCAATTCCCGATTAAATATTTGGGAATACCGATCCACTATCGGCGTCTCACCATTGCGGAGTGGAAGCATGTAGAGGAGCGTCTAGAGAAACGATTGAGAAGTTGGAAAGGCAAGCCACTCTCAGTTGGAGGACGGCTGGTTTTGATTAACTCCGTCCTCACAAATATGGTTCTCTATATGCTTTTTTTTCCAACTCCCAAAAGGGGTCCTACAAAGATTGGACTGTTTTAGATCCAGATTTTTTTGGCAAGGATATGAAGAAAAGAAAAAATATCAGTTGGCCAAATGGAGCATGGTTTGTAGGCCAAAAGACCAAGGCGGCCTCGGAATTCATGACCTACAGGTCAAGAATGAGGCCCTGCTCAGTAAATGGTTGTTCAAACTTATTACTTAGGATGGTGTTTGGCAAACCATGTTGCACAACAAGTGTCTAGGTCAAAAGGCGATGTCCCAGGCATATTGGAAACCTGGTGACTTGCACTTCTGGGCTGGCCTAATGGTGGGAAAGAAACATCTCTTTCGCTTTGGGTCTTTCGCGATAAAAGACGGGTCGGAGATTCGATTCTGGGAAGGCATCTGGCTAGGCAATGCCAGTCTCAGAGAAGAATACCCAGCCTTATATAATATTGCTCATGATAAGAACAATGCTATTACGCACGTGCTCAGTTCATCCCGCCGAACATTTCGTTCAGACGGGATTTGATTGGCCCTAGACTTCTGTCATGGCATAATCTTTTGTCCTGGTTGGATTCGATTAACCTCATACAAGGTCGCGATGTGTTTCGCTGGAACCTTACTACATCAGGGTCTTTCACAGTAGACTCTATGTACCGTGCGCTCACACATTCTAAGGTACCAGTGAGTAATAACAAGAAAATTTAGAAGTCCAAGATTTCACTAAAAGTGAAAATCTTCATGTGGTATCTCCGTAAGGGAGTTGTGTTAACCAAAGACAACCTCGCACAACGCAACTGGCCAGGGATTAAGAAGTGCTATTTTTGTACTCATGACGAGACAATCAAACACCTCTTTTTCCAATGCAAGTTTGCACGTTCTACGTGGTGAATCATCCAAATAGCATCAAATTTATATCCGCCCACAAGTGTTGCCAATATATTTGGTTACTAGTTGGACGGTATTCCAAATAGATTTAAAGCACTTATAAGGGTGGGAGCGTACGCCTTAATTTGGTCGCTATGCCTATGTAGAAACGATTTTGTTTTTAATGGAAAAGAAAAGTTTCTCCTCTGCAGGTTATTTTCCGTTGTACGCACTCGCTTCATACATGTGTATACGGTTGGAGCAGGTGGCTACAGAAGTTTTTTTCCAACATGTGTGGCAGCATAACCTCCGGATCGATCCACTACCACCTTCGACATAGGCATAATGTCGGTCTATAAGACTCTTCTGTTGCCGATATGTCGGTTTATATTTCATGTTTTTTGTCAGACTTTTGGATTTGGTTGTGACATTTTAGTTATGCAGAGACCGTGTGTTATTCATAATGTTTTGTCTTTGATGCTACATTCTAAGATAATACAATCGGCCTTTATCAGAGAAAAAAAGGTAGATGTACCCGACTGTGCCGAACACGGCCTTGGGGTCTGCATCAACCCTGTGTCGTGGTTGAGGAGCCAGGCCAACCCGAAGTCCCCGTGCTTGGTGCTCATCGATGAGTCAAGCATGATGTTGGTTGGCTTGATGTCGCCATGCACGACGCACTACTCCCACTCTCATGGAGATAGTGTAGCGCTGATCCCAAGCCAAGGATTATCTTCTACCTATGGCCAAATCAAATACCGGATGTCCTTGCCGTAGAGGTGCCTGTCTAAGCTGCCCTTGGTGGCGAGCTTATAGACGAGGAGGAGACCCCTGTAGCTGTCGTACCAGCCCAGCAGCTGGATAAGTTGCGATGCTTCTGTCTGTTGATAATTCTCACCTCTGGCTTTAACTCATTTCTCCCCTGCAGCGACGACTCCAACAAAGTTTTTTTAGTCCAACGCTTGGCAGAGGAGTATATTAAGAAAAAGGGTTTTTCCCCGCTTTAGATTATAAAGCAACATCCAACCGATACAACCAGCTTGCTGGGGCCGCAGCACAAACAAGCCAAAAAAAAAAGAGAGAAAGAAAAAAAAAAAAACAAATGCCGACCCCGGCAGCTCAACTAAGCAAAGATGGTCGACACCCGCTGCACCCTCCGGAGAAGTACCACCGCTCGCCAAGCACTCCGAAGCCTCGCGTACCAAGCAACATCTTCATGAAGAAATGCGACGACGACGCTGCTGCTGTCCGGACAAGTCCTAGGGTTTCCCCTGATACGCGGATGGAAGTGGGGAAGGGGTATCACCGACGCCCCTCAGGAGGGTCCGGCAACGCCCACGGGCGTAGCCGCGCTGGTGGCGAACGAGCCGCCAGAGATTTCTCCCGCCCCGGAACCACCACCGCCACCCCAGACAAACGGAAGCGCACCGCCAACATGCCGCCCACCGGCCTATGCCATCACGGATACCGCACCATCTTCACCGTCTCGCCGAGGCCACCAACACGAGACCTGGAGGTAGAACGAGAAGACACCGAGCTCGGTGGCAACCGCAAGGCAGCCGACAAGAGGGAACAACCTCCATCACCGTGCGGAGCCGACCGGACATAGCGGCAGGGACTTGCCAGGCCACCACTGGCCCGGCCGGACCCCAACGGGTCCGGACAGTCCCTGCATCCACGCTGCAGCACGCCGGCCGCCCAAGCCATCACCATCGCAGCCACGACCACCTCGCCTCACCACCAGGGAGCTACGCCCTCGCACCCCGGACCGTAGGCCCGTCCCAGCCAAGATGGGCGTGGAAGGGACGTCCGCCGCCACGAGGCGCCACCCGGGCACGCCGGAGGCCGCTGCCGGCGGCGGTGAAGGGAGATGGCGGAGGAGGGGGTCTGGATGGGGAGGTGGGCAGGGGGGCGCTCCGCCGCCTCGGGGGGCGATGGGAGCGCCGGGGGAGGGGGAAGAGGAGGGAGGAGAGGGAGGAAGGCCGGTGGGAGGAGGCGAGGGAGGCTGGCGGCGGCGGGCGGAGCAGGGGGAACCCTAGCTCGGGGTCGGGAGGATGGCGTCAACTAATGTAACTAGCTATTGTTTTATTTCAAATCACAGAGGAGTATATTTAGGCGCGCGCTGAGCCGAGGAGTAATTTTTTTACTCCTTTATACGGTTTAGGAGTTCTCTAGCCTTTTAGAGAATCGGCTAGAGATGTCCTTACAAATCTGGGTGAGTCTACCTAGATCCTTGGAATGTCGTAGCAACACAGTCGAGGAGGACTCAGAGAAATGGGTGATGTTGCCGATGCTGACCGAAGAAGAGCGAACACAACTGGAGCCCAAGCTGTCAACGGAGAGTGACCCGTACGGGCCAGACGACGCGGGATCCGGCACAGTCCGGTACATGTGCAGCGGTAGCGCCGGCAGCCTCACCTCGTCGGACTGCAGGACGTGCATGGCCTGCGCGATGGACGGCCGCTCGCCCTGGTCTGGGTGTGCACACCAGAGCCCGACGACGAGCACCCGCTCCATCCACCGAGCGTCCGCCTCGTCACCTCTCAACCGCTCGTCCGCCGCATCAAGGGTTGCATTCCTCCCATACAGGCCCCACACCCAGCTGAGCAGAGTGAAGGACCTCTCCGGGGTCTCCATCACCGGCCGTCGGCCAGAGGTGATCTCTAGGAGGACGATGCCGAAACTGTAGACATCCGACTTGGTGCTAGGGCGGCGCGTGTTGACGAACTCCGGGTCGATGTACCCGACGGTACCAAGCACGGCCTTGGTGGTCTGCATTGACCCGGCGCTGTGGTCAATGAGCCGGGCCAACCCGAAGTCCCCGAGCTTGGTGCTCAGCGACAAGTCGAGCATGATGTTGCTGGGTTTGATGTCGCCGTGGACGATGCACTGCTCCCACTCTCCGTGGAGGTAGCGCAGCGCCGACCCCAAGCCGAGGATGATGTTGTACCTCTGTGGCCATGTTAGATACGTGCCGTCCTTGCTGTAGAGGTGCCTGTCGAGGCTGCTCTCTGCGACGAGCTCGTAGACAAGGAGGAGCCCCTTGCGGCTGTCGCACCAACCCAGCAGCTGCACAAGGTTGCGATGCTTCAGTCTGCTGATGATCCTCACCTCTGCCTTGAACTCCTTCCTCCCTTGCGCCGACGACTCCGCTGACAACACCTTCACCGCCACCGCACGGCGGTCTTGGTCACCACCGACAGCAGCTGAGGGTGTGAGCGTGAGGTGACCCCGGTAAACGCTCCCGAAGCCGCCTCGCCCGAGCTTCTCCTCCTCGGCGAAGTTACTCGTTGCCGTGACCAGCTCGTGGTACATGTACCGTCGGGGGCCTCCGGCAGCCACACCTCTCTCGAGGTCAGCTCTGTCGTCACACTCTTCTTCGCTGTCCTCATTTGCTCTTCTTTTCTTGTGCCGACGCCATCCCAGCACCGCCGTCGCACAGACCAACAAAAAAAGCAGAGGAACTAGGACAGATGCTAGGATCGGTACCAACTTTTTGTGGATGCTGCGGCTACTGGTTTGAACTGGGAGAGGGGGTTCGGCAGGTGGAGGTGCTTCCTTCTTTGATTCAAGCGTGGAGCTGAATGACCATGACAGTATCTGGTGCAGCTCGGCGACTTCGCCAGTGGCCGCGGAGAAACCGACGGCGACCTCCTCCGGTAAGTATCTTCTCAGATCGACGGTTGTACTGACCTGGTACAACGCATCATCGATGAGGAGATCAACGGCCAGCATCTTGGAGTCATTCTGGTACTTGACGGTGGCTTCCATAACATGATGCGACGTGAGGTTCTTGCCCGTTCTCGCCGTGCTCGTGGACGCCGTGGAGTTTACAGAGTTGATGTCGATGCCGACATGGTTCCCGTTGATGTCACGATATTGGGAGTTGTAGAAAGTGTCGAACTCGACGGCCACGATTCGGCCTTCCCCTGTCCCGTTAGTGTTGGTCGGGAGGAGGCCGAGGCCACCGCCGGCACTCCCAGGCGGGAGCACCGAAGGGAAACTCCCGAGGAAGAAGGCCATCCCGTCGCCTGTCAGCGGCAGGCTGTCCTTGTCCGGGGTGATTCGGAAGGAGAAGGTGGTGGTGAAGCTAGCCATCTCGCCGGTGGCGTTGCTCCACAGCGGCACTTTGTGGTCGTACCATGCCCGGCCGACGCTGCTCTGAATGTTTTCATCACGCGTGTTCTTTGTCAGCTCCAGCCACGACGTGCTGACGAGTGCATCGCCGTTGACGGCGATGGATGAACCGGCTCTTGGGTCGGAGAAGTTGAGGTCGAAGAAGAGTGAGAAGGCCCGGCGCGGCGCATAGTAGAGGCATAGCAGCAACACCAAGATTAGGGTGGTAGGAGGAGGACGGCGAGAGCCCATGGCCTGGTGTTTGGAAGGAGGAAAGCTTGAGCACTATTAATGTTAGGGGAATAGTCTCCAGGGTCAAATTTGAAGTTTTTAACTGGCATCTACGCGAAAGCACAAGTGCATGATAGCACATGAAAGCAACCGGAGAGCCAATGGTAGCACACGGCTCGGGCGGAGTTCCAAATGGTTGCACATGACAAAAGTCACCAGCTTCAATAAACTGGCCGATGCACTCAAATCTTTTGTTCTTACATGTACTGATCTTTTTTGTTTATACTTAAGAGCACCATCCGCCGGTGACCGAGACGGAAGACACAATATACAGTGTCAGTGTGTGATGCTTGCCGGCTGGCAAGCTAACCTTTTTTTCTCTCCATCAGTTTGGACTTTTAAAACAACTGACCGGAGTATGAATTCAATATCATATATGAGTAAAGAGGTCTTGAGTTCAAAATCCTACTAGCGTAGTATTTAAAAAGATTCTGCGGCCTACATCGATCTCACGTCTAAGAACTAAGAAAACCTAGACATGAAGGAGAATGTTGAAATATAAGGCTCACCTCTCTCCATCTCTTCAGACTTTTGAAGCAACTCGCTGCACCATCAATTCAATACTTTTCACTAATTTATACAGTATCATGTCTACATTGGAATTGTGCCTATAGGCCATAATAAAATGTCTATTTTTGTGTTGTTTCATGATTTGTGCAATGAATAATATTGTAATAATTTGTTAATGAATTTTCTTGTGAAACACCATCAACATGTATTCAAGTATATATTATTCTAAATGCACCCCTGTCATAAAATGTACTCCCTCCATCCTAAAATAAGTGTCTCAACTTTGTACTAGTTTTAGTATAAATTTGTAGTAAGCTCAAAACACTTATTTTGGGACGGAGGGAGTATGTAAACACATACATTTAGACTGGCATACATATTGATTGATGACCGTGTTTTCCGGTCCTAGATATGGAGGTATCAACCCGGCATTATGGATGCCCGTTAGTTAAACTGACATTGGATAGACACGTTCCGCCAGAAAATCGCCTTTTTATGTCATATATATATATCTCATCGAACCCAATAAGAGTCGCGCAAAGAGCGGTCGCTCGCGCGTACCACGTCATCACAGGTACGAGAAAGAAAAAAAGAAACAGATTGCTTTGTATCGCTAGAAAAATAGAAAGAAAAGAGGAGCTACTAGTCCGGCGCCTTCCCTTCCTCACGATGCAACCTTGTCGAGCCCCATCCCTTTTTTTTCTCTCCTAAAATATCGGCCGGAACCTCCGCTTTTCTCTCCTCGTTTCCTCTTCCCGGGGTGGATACCTACGGTTGCCGCCGCCCATCCCAGCTCCCTCGGCGTCCGCTCCTCTGTCGAGAGGACAGGAGAGCATGGTGGTGGAAGCCGGTGGAGAGGGGGCGACGAGACGTTGCGGTACGAGGTGAATCAGCGGTAAGCCTGGCGCTAGCGTTACGCACCGCCTCTCCGACTCCTCACTCCGTCCTCGTCCATGGTGGCCGCCGCCGCCCTCACTTGTGCTCGTGCCCTCTTCATCTCCATCCGCGAGCTCCACCCCGTTCAACCTCATCTCCCCAGATCTTCTTGATTTTGGTCTCGGGAGCATACGGGTGCGGATCAAGGCGTTGGTGGATAGGTTCGTGAAGGAGCTGCAGAAGGCACTGGACGCGGACATCCAGGATCGCATCATGAAGGAGCGGGAGATGCCAGCTACATTAGGAGCGCAAACGCGAGGTCACTGAGAGGGAGGCCGTTTGGAAGGCCGAGCTCTCCCGCCGCGAGGTAGTAATCAAAACCCATCAATGGCTTACTGTCGTCTCCTTTTCTGTCAGACCGATTCATCTGCGTGTTTATACCCTGGTGTTGATTCATTTGATGGTGTCGATGGCATGATGCCATTAGTTATAGATCAGTTGCTGAATTCTGGTGCATTCCAAAGTATAGATATTAAATTTACATTTCCACAACCAGTAAACCATGTTGTCGTGAATCTCTGATGTGTAGAGTTGACAGAGAAGATTCAGTATTGTGATGGTCACACTCTCCTTGAATAATGTTGGTGTTGCACGGTCCTACTCCTTCTGGTCCGAGTCTCCATGAATATTCACTGAAAGAATTTTTAGGACCTTCAAAGAGTTCTTCACTTTTGCTGTTAGCAGTGCTGAGATTTAGTGGGTTTAACTGATATTTGAAAAATGATCTTGATATAGTGAGTTTTACTGGTATTTGAAAAGTTCGAAGGGTTGACGGCTTCAGGCACAACATGCATTTTCTTGCTGTGGTACAACCTGGGTTCAAAACATCATTTTCTGTCTAATGATTCAATTAAACCTCTTTTTTAAGTCTACTCTCTTAACCTCATTTCTTTAAACTCTCTTTTGAAATAGTTTGTAGCTAATGATTCAAGAAAATTTCAAAACCTATTGCACTTGTTCAGTCCGTAGATCAAACTTTACAAAACATAGACCTCACACTAATCAACTCATAAGTTGCACGCTATCCTGCCTCCCCTCCCCTTGAGACCGCTCGCCGCAGGGCCTAATCGCCGGGCCTGATCCGGAAGGATTGCGCCCATGATTTTCTTTTCTGTAAAACGTTTGGCACCTGTGTTTTATAATTCCAGTGCCCAGCGGGTTCAATTTAAGTTACTCTTTAGATCTGAAATTTTGGTTCTGCAAATCTTCAGACCTCTTATCTTTGCTATATATGACTAGATTATAGGAGAATTTTCTGAAAAATTAGATAGGGAGGGTGTATATCTGATCCAGCAAGTTGCAGGATGATGCTGAGAGTTTTCAAACACCATTAGGTTATTAGCAATCCTTTGTCAATATTTCATTGTTGGATATTCACAGAAATTCAGGAATATATGTTGTCAAAAGATTTTAAACCTTTGTGTGATCATATTATCCTTTGTTACTTGACTGGAGCTATTGTTGAATATTATTGACGAGTGTTTTGCTATTTTGGATTGTCTTCCAATATTTGTTGTTTGAGCTGTTGTGCTTGTTCTTAGTGGAATAAGATCTAGAATTATGCTGTTTGGGGCTGCATCCAGAGAACTGTATTCTAAAAGACTAAACACATGGAAATCAGTATTGATGGAGACCATTTAATATCTCTGTAGGGAGGTTGGTCTGAGCAGAACAGAATGGAGTTGCACCAACCAAAATGCTCAATTGGACACATGCTTTCAAGCGTGTAAACAATAGTTATATGACCCTCGATCGGTATCACGATTGTGAATCCTCTTCTGGCTGCTGTTTCAAAAAATATACAAAAGTCTTTGAACCTTTTTAGTAGGTGAATTTTGGAGTGGAACTCAATAAATATCTTGTTCTTTTAGCTATGTATTTAGTTGTATCAACTGATGATTCTTCCCCATTCAATGAGAAGGATGATTAGAGCTCGTCCAGAAAGTAGGCACTGGGAAATACAGTGAAGTCTTTGAAGGAGTCAATGTAACAAACGACGAGTGATGCCGATGCATATAAGAGCGTTTAAATTTCTAAAGTAGTGATCTAAAGACTCTTATATTTTTTTACAGCAGGTAGTAGTCGCCGGCTCACAAACACAAAGTAATGCGACTGACTTACTCACCTGCTTCTTACTCTAAACTATTGGGACTCACTAAAGAATTTGCAGCGACAACGTATATGGTGATATCCAACGAAGCTTGTTTGGCTGTGACCTAGTCGAGCAAAAATCCCGCTATTTCCTCTTGAATCGCTCGTACGCGATTTATTGGTAGGAGCTTATACACATCTTTAAAGAAGGAAATCAGTATGCATGTATTAATTATGTGTGTATGTATTAGATAATGATGGAAAAATCGTGAATAGTTTCGTACCCATTGGTTTCTATCATCTCTGCTCCTTCCGGACGCCATCATGCGAATGTTCTCGCAAACGTACTATGCACATAAATCAGTCCCCGGCGCCTACTTCAGGGCCTTTAATTGAATCGAATTCAATCAGATAATAATTAATCAAGCATGCTAATGATATATATTGAAACTAGAATTAAAGAGATGGTAGCTAGCTAGCTAGTATTACTTAATTAATTACCTCGGGTCGCTTCCATCTCAGCTTTTGTTTCCATGCGCCATCAACCTGTTTGATGAACTTTTCCCAAGCCCTGCCGCTGGCAAAGAAAATGAATAAAGGAATTATTAATTAGTTTATATCAGAAAATGACAAACTTAAAGAGGACGACATATAGTTTGATAATGATTGAAATTACCTGTCGATCATCCCCTTCACGATTTCGTAGTCACTAGTTTCTTTAAGTAGTGAGTCCAGTACTTCAACTTTTCCCTCATCAACTTCAATGATTAACAAGATCCAGTGAAAACTGCATGCGCACATGTTTTCATGTATAATTAAGCGGGCATGTGCATAACTCATCAACTACCCTAAACCCTATACACTTATTAACATCCACTAGTAGAAAAAGCCTCATTCGTACCGGTTCGTGAGGGCCTTTAGTCCCGGTTCTGGAACCGGGACTAAAGGATCGTCACTAAAGGCACCCCCTTTGGTCCCGATTCTTATACGAACCGGGACTAAAGCCCCTCCACGTGGCCGCTGTCTGGAGCTCCACCTAAAGGTATTTTTTACGATTTTTTTTATTTTTTTTGATTTTTTTTGATTTTTTTTTCAGGATTTTCAAATTTCTGAATTACTTTACAATTTAGTCTCTAATCACCCCTCATACCCCTCATCACTGCTCAATTTAACATCTAATCTCTAATCACCCCTCACCATTCCAAATCATCTAATTTCTCGGCTGGTCACCCATCCTCTCACTACTCCAGCCTGAGCACGCTTAACCTTCGGGTTATATTCCCCCTCGTTTTCAAGTCTACACTTGTTGTTTTCCTCACAATAGTAAGATGTCAATCCTATTAACCCTCGGGAGTTTAGCTTGAGCATGAAGTCACATGTTTCACTGTCTGAGTTTGAAACTATTATTCTAAAAAACAATAATTATTTAGTAACACTAATATTTCTTGAATAATATGTTTGACCATAGTTTGACTATAGTTTAACCACAGTTTGACCAGATTTGACCAAAATTCAAAAAAACTGAAACAATTATTTAGTAACACTAATATTCTTGAATAATTATTTAGTAACACGAATATTTCTTGAATAATAAGTTTGACCATAGTTTGACTATAGTTTGAGCACAGTTTGACCATAGTTTGACCAGATTTGACTAAAATTAAAAAAACTGAAATAATTATTTAGTAACACTAATACTTCTTGAATAAGTAGTTTGACCATATTTAACCAAAATTCAAAAAAAAAGAAATTTGGGCATATCTTTTTTTCCTTTTAGAATTTGAGGATTCCAAAAAATTGCAAACGGGCCGAAGGCCATCAAAATCGGATGCGGATTTTCGTGCTGATTTTTTTGATATATTATGCGGGGTTTTTTTGACATCGTATGCAAAAGATATGACCGTTTTACATTTTCATAACACTTTTTTGCAAAACATGTCCAAATTTAAGTTTTTTAATTTTCCTAACTAGTAGAGGTAGTAACATAACTACATCTCGAAGGTGGGGCGGGTAGAGTTTGCCCTTTAGTCCCGGTTTGTGTCTTAAACCGGGACTAAAGGGCTAACCTTTAGTACCGGTTTGAGACACAAACCGGGACTAAAGGGCACACCACCCTTTAGTCTCGGTTCGTGTCTCAAACCGGGACTAAAGGGCTCATTTGAACCGGGACTAATGCCTTTAGTCCCGGTTTGAGACACGAACCGGGACTAATGCCCCCATTCGTGCCGGTTCGTGACTGAACGGGGACTAATGGGCTTATCTGGCCCGAACGTATGCCCTGTTTTCTACTAGTAATCTAGCTAGTAAGCAAAAATAGAATTTATAGTACAAGACAGTGTGACTCACCCAAAATTGTAAGAAAGTGGTATTTCTGGACAGGTATTTAGGCGCTTCAAGAACTCTAGCAAGCTTTTCTCCGTGTCTCTTCTCGACCATTCTTGTGACCATGTCTCTTCATTAATGGTATTTGGGTCAATGAACCCAATGCCATAGCGTCCAACTTTTTTTATTTCATACAACTTCATTCTGCATAATACCATAGAAAAGAATGTAGTGAGGATAATATAATGATCAACGAGCACTACAGCTAGCTAGAGACTTAATTAAATTACAGAAAGAAATCGCTTACAGACAATAGCAACAGACGATAGATTTGTCGAGTGCTTCCTGATTAAATAACTGAAACAGTTCTGTAAACTCGACATATAGATCCATTTCATGATAGTAATACTCTGACCCTCACTTTCACCATGAGGGACTCTCGATCGGTAGTCTTGGTTTCATTAATGTACCATTGATGCAATTCATACATTTTGGTTGAGAGCTTCTTGACCTCCTCAGGCTTGGCCATAGGTTGGCTGTGGGCATATTTCCATTTTACTTCATCCTCTGTAATCCCTGCTATGGGCTCGAGCTCTAGGAGTTGATAAATAGTGACACCGACCTCTTCAGCCATCCTTCTATGAGTGTCGGTTATTACCAGCTGATCGGCACTGGTACTCACATATGTTGGTGGTACAATGAGCGGGGCGATCGATTGCACCGCCTGTTCTCCCAGCTGGGGAACAATTTTCCCGCTTTTCGGCAGCTCCTTGGCTTGAGCTCGAGTTCGACTCCTTTTTTGTGCTTGAAATAACTTCTTGATTTGGCGCTCATAGTCAAAATCAACATGCGAGGGAGCTGGTGCTATAGCCATATGAATAAAGTGGTCAATGACATGCTCAGGTACAATCTCCTTTGGCGGCGGTGGCGGTTTCGGTTCAAAATGGGCCCTTAGTTGGGCTTGCACTTCGGCTTCGTTTTCCTCCTCAGTCAGGTTGTAAGGCCGATGAGGAAGAGGCTTTAGGCTTGGACCAAATTGGTATCTCTTGTCTCCGGTACTTGTACCGCTAGCCGCCGGAGCTGCGACGGCTCTCTTCCACTATTTCTTAGGCGGCGGAGACAGCTAAGGCCATGCCTGACTTGGAGGAGGAGGACTAGGCTGATGCAGTTTCGGGCTTGGAGGAGAAGGAGTGGGCTCACGTGGTGCCGGACTTGGAGGAGCAGGAGTGGGCTCACGAGTTGGCGGACTTGCAGGAGCAGGAGTCTACAGAGGCGGTGGATGACTTGGAGGAGCTGGAGTCAACTGTTGACGCGGTGGCGGACTTGGAGGAGGTACCGGTTGACGCGGTCTCAGTGACCTTGGAAAGACTATGCAATCATTTCTCCATATAATGATACAATGTATGGCCTCTCCCAGTGTGTGCTCGTCGTCACATCCAGGAATGTCAAGCTCTAGCCCCGAATATTGTGCCACCACTTCATCAATCGCGACACGAGCATAGCCAGCTGGAATCGGATTGCAATGAAAGGTTGCTTCAGGGGGATTTGTATAAGCAACGTCGTCCGCCACCTTCATGGATATGTTCTTCATTTTAAAGTGTAGCTCACAATTAGTGTTACTCATGATGTCATCCACACGGTATCTATCCAGCAGTGCCTCATCGCCCGGGGCGGAACCCACGCTGCTTCTCGGCATGGATGAGATGGTGCTATCCAATGCTGGATCCGCTAGCTGTTGCCACTGCGGAGACCCCCCTACCTGGCTCATTTTGTCGATCTGTTACTGCCGCTGCCGCTGGAAAGCATGTCCCAACTCCGCGTGCACTGATTCTAGGTCTTGAAGGCGGTATGCTTCCTGCTTCCTCTGCTCCTCCTCCAGCTTCCTCTTCCTCTATTTTGCCATCTTCCTTCTCGCACGACTTTTGTAGTCGGCATTCTAGTCCGCAAACCCCTCAAACCACGGAACAACACCTTTGCCTCGTGTTCTTCCCGGGTGTTCAGGGTTCTTCAGGCATGTGTGAGCTCGTCGTTCTCTCTGTTGGGCGTGAACACCCCCGTTCGTGCCTCTTTGATTGCAACAAGTAAATTGTCGGTGGATTCTTTAAGACTTGCCCGCTGCAAAACATCGCCTGCCTTTGGGTCCAATGACCCCCATGCACATAGACCAAGTCATGACCCTGGGGCGCCAGCTCAATGCAACTGGAGTGACCCCTGCCTCCACCATCTGTTGCTCAGCGAGATTCCACTTATGCCGGGCCACCTTGTTGCTACCTGGCACCAGCTTATGGTGCCATATCCTTTTCGCGTCATCGATCTTATTTATTCTGGACCATTCCTTAGCTACTTCTGATTCCTTGAATTTCACGAAAGTGTCCCAGTGATCTCTTGCCTTCTCGAGTGTTCCCTTGAATTCTGGAGTCTTCTTTCCTCCTTCGACGTACTTGTTCCATATAGTTTTCTTATGGTTGTTGAACGCTATCGCCATCTTCCTAAGAGCGGCGTTCTTGACTTTCTCCACATCTGCAGCTATGAAATGATCTGGTAGCGTGAAATGTGACATGAGAGATTCCTAAAGCCGATCTTTTGCTCTTTTGTCCACAAAATTAAGATCTGGACGTTCCTTTGCTGGCTTCTTCCATTCTTGAATGGAGATCGGGATTTAGTCCTTCACAAGAACTCCGCACTGATGAATGAACTTGCCCGCATTCTTCTTAGGCTCGAGCGGTTCGCTATTAGATTTGGTCGCGTCAATGTTGTACTTTACGGCATCCTTCAACTTTTTTGCCGGGCCTTGCACTGTCCTGCTGCCGGTATCAGATTTGCTTGATCTGGAAGGATGAACGATGGAAAATCGATTTGTTAATGTATATACAAATCAATTAAAACATGTGATGGATCACCAGATGCCTGCTTATATAAATATACCTCATCGGTGTTTGTTATTTGAAGATCATCATAGTTCCGGACTTCATCCCTTCATTCATCTTCATCGAATATCATATCACCCTCCCCGGTATTGTTCAGATATTATGAGCCGTCATCTTCTTCATTCTCATATGGCCGGCTCGGGGAGCGTATGATCTCGAACATAGCCTCTTCTCCTTCTCTGTCGGTATTATCCGTCATAGATTTTATTTAACTAATCCAGAAGAAATATAAAACAATTTAGTATGCATCTCAAATAATAGTAGATAATTGATATGCATCTCGAATAATATTTGAAAATTGATATGCATCTCAAATAATAAAGTTGAATCATAGTAGATAATATGCACCGTCGAATATAATCTCGAATACATCATCTCGAATATTATCAAATAATATAATCTTGAATACATCGTCTCGAAGATCTCAAATACATCGTCTCGAAGATCTCGAATACATCACTAGATAATCCAAATCGAATACTATCGAATAATCTAGTTGAGTCGTGGTGGACACCCAAAGAGAAGGAACCACCACAGGATCATAGCTCCAGTGAGATCCCTGAAGAACCTGCCAGGTATTGGAGAACCTGACGTCCAACGCAATCATGTAGCGACGGACGTGCTCGTCCTCCTCCCTGACAAGGTGATGTACCACCTCCATAGGGGACGCCAGCCTTCGCACCGAATGTGGCCCACGCGCTCGCCACCAAAGAAGCTCCGATTCGACGACGTGACCTGGGTTCCTCACCAAGATGCGCACCCCTGAAGGTAGCACCTCCCAGTGCTTGCCCGACGGATCCCAGTCCCGGACATGGCGCCTCTGAAGTAGGACGTCATCGCGAATGGGTCGACGACGAGGATGCAGGTCAGGCATCGTTGACGTCAATAACACATTCTATGCAAATATGTAACATTTTTTAAATGTTTGTCTAGGAACATGATTCAGAATCAGAACGGATTCTCTTAACCATTAACAAAATGGCACCATTCTGGATGTGCAGAAGATGGTCCATATTTTTTCTGATCTCATCTACCTTTCTATATGTCACGTTGTCTAGTGTCAAAGGATTCAAGAAAACCATGGCTTCATCAATAGCCGGAAGTAACAGGCGCATAATGATACAAAGCTCTCCATGTTGTTTTGGAATGGTGTCCCGGATAGGATTATTAGCTTTTTGGTACGGAGTTCAGCAAAAGCCTTTCGAATATCGCTATTTGGAGGGCCTTTGTTGAAATTCGTACCAAAAAGCGAATTATTCAATTCGGAAATCCGTTCCAACACTACTAGAAAAAAGGCTATAGCTAATATGGACATTAATCGCGCACCACGTATGTGGTGTGCCACTGCTATATAGCAGTGGTGCACCATGTATAGGTACGTCATTAGTGTCCATATCACTAATGGCATACCACACGCACAGTGCGCCACTACTAACAATTTTTTTTTCAAAACTAGTAATGGCGCACCAGGTGATAGTGCGCCATTACTAGTTTTAACTAGTAATGGCGCATCACACACTCTGTGCGCCACTACTAACAATTTTTTTTACTTTTTTTTCAAAACTAGTAATGGCGCACCTGAGGATAGTGCGTCATTACTAGTTAAAACTAGTAATGGCGCACCACAACCACGGTGCGTCACTACTAACATTTTTTTTATTTTTTTTTCAAAACTAGTAATGGCGCACCACATACCAGGTGCGCCATTAGTAACCAGGGTTACTAATGGCGCATTCTTAGGAGGTGCACCATTGGTAACCTGAGAGCAGCTAGATATTACTAATGGCCTGTGTTTGTGTGGATGTACAACATTCCCCCCTGGTTGTGCATGAAGAGGAAGTATATTCACATGAGTATGCTAATTGAAGGGCCGAAAGAACCATGGAACGACATCAATCTGTATCTGGGACTGCTGAAAGAGGTGCTAGACACGCTGTAGAAAACGCCAGCCAATACGTGGGACACCGCAGAGAAAGAATATTTCCATATGAGAGTCGCACTGCTCACGACGGTGCACGACTATCTCGGCTACGGATATGTCGCAGGGCAGGTGGTCCACGGATTTTCTGGATGTGTCAGGTGCATGGATGACACAATGTATCGCCAACTAGATAGAGATCCCGGGTCTTCGAAAACCGTGTTCATGGTACATCGAAGGTGGATCCGCGACGATGACTCATGGAGAAAACGCAAGGATCTGTTTGATGGTGAAACCGAACCCCGAAGACGCCCGCGTACGAGGAGCAGCGAGGAAATATACGAGCTATTGAAAAATTGGAAAGAGTGCCCACCGCCGGGAAAGAAGCGAAAGGCGCCAGAGCCGAGAAAGAAGCGAAAGGCGCTAGAGCCGCTGCTGAAGTTATGGAAAACAAGGTCTGTTTTCTGGGACTTGTCGTACTGGAAGATCCTCCGTGTGCCTCACAGCCTTGATGTCATGCATATCACGAAGAACGTGTGCGGGAGTCTGCTTGGTACCCTGCTCAACATGCCAGAGAGGACCAAAGATTGGCCGTAAGAAAGGGCATACTTGAAATCAATGGGCATCAGGGAGGAGCTTCACGCTAATGATGATGATGATGGTGATGATGAGGCGAAGGACACGGAAAGTCGTCGCAAAGGCATAAAGGCCAAGAAAATCAGAAATGACTGCCCCCCCGCATGCTTCACTCAAAGTCAGGAGGAGATCGAGCAGTTTTTCACCTGCCTCGTAGGAGTAAAACTTCCTTATGGTTACGCGGGGAAGATAAGCAGATACCTAGACTCAGCGAAGCAGAAGTTCAGCGGGATGAAGTCTCACGACTGTCACATGCGGATGACACAGATACTTCCAGTTGCAATCCATGGGATCATGGACGCGCACGTTGTGAAATGCTATTTGGCCTACGCAACTTTTTCGACGTCATCTCTTGGGAGTCGATTGGCGTGAGGCAACTCAGAAGGCTACTGGAAGAGATCGTGGTGATAGTATGCGAGCTTCAGATGTACTTCCCGCCCGCATTCTTCGACGTTATGGTGCATCTGTTGGTCCATATCGTGGAGGATATCATCCAACTCGGGCCGACGTTCCTGCACAGCATGATGTCGTTCAAAAGGATGAATGGTGTCATCAAAGGATACGTTCGCAACATGTCATGTCCAGAGGGAAGCATAGCCAAGGGCTTTCTGGCCGAAGAGTGCATCTCCTACTGCACCAATTATCTAGGCATCGAGAACCCCGTTGGTCTGCCTGTCAGCAGGCACCTCGGCAGGCTCGCTAGATGGGGTCACCGCGAGGGTCGCCGCAAAATGCATGTGGACTTCAAGGGTTGACTCGCCGATTTTGAAAGAGCAAACCTAGTCGCGCTACAACACATAGATGTGGTCGATCCTTGGGTGGTAGAGCACAAAACCTTTATTGAGAAGACGTACAATGACCGACGCCAACAGAGGACGGACGGAGATATAATCAAAGAGCATAACTCATGTTTCACGCGTTGGTTCAAGGAGAAGCTTCTGTCGTACTCTTTACAAGAGGATTCTTCCGTGGAAGAAAAACTCATATCCGCCTTGTCACAGGGCACCGAGCACAACCTGATGACCTATGAGGCGTACGATATCAACGACTACACATTCTACACCGAGGAAAAGGACATGAAGAGCGATGATTATCATAACTCCGGGGTAACGATGGAATCCTACACCGGTAGACATATACTACGGAAGGATCGAGGAGATTTGGGAGCTGAGCTACGCTGGAGAGAAGGTCCCGATGTTCCGTGTCAGATGGGCCAAGAGCATCCTAAAAGAAGACCGGTATTTCACCACCATGGTTATACCCGAAGCCAAATCCAAGACCACGGGCGCAAACGTCACCGCGAAAAATGAGCCATGGGTACTGGCTTCCCAAGTGGACCAATGCTTCTTCATTACCGACCCGTCAAAGCCTAGTCGTGTTGTCATGAGGAGAGGCAAAATGAAGATCATCGGAATGGATGGAGTCGCCAGTGAGCAAGATGTGGACAAGTACGGTGACCCGAAGATGGAACATGACGACGACGATGAAGTACCATAGACCACAAGAAGAAGCGGGACCACCCTACCTGAAGGACGTCCGTTCAAGAGAAGAACTCCATCTGCGAAAAAGAAGGGCAAGAAGATTGTGAAAAGATAGCTAAGATTGATTGTATTTAAATTGTAGTCTTCATTTCTCGATTGTATTTCGACATATGGAAATGGCACTTTTTGGATTGTAGTCTTCATCTCCCAAGTTGAAGTATCGACCACTTTCTTCTTGGATTTGGAATTTTTGTTCTTTTCCCTCTTGTTTTGTTGCAAATCATCATTTACAGGCACCTTGGGCTTCTTTTTGTTTTCTTCTGGTATTTTAATTGTTTTTATTTATGTTTATTCTGGTAAAAAAAGTTACTAATGGCGCACCAGGAGAAGGTGCGCCATTGCTATCAAGGTATTTATGGCGCACCCCTAGGAGGTGCGCCATTGATATACCAATTTACTTATATCGTAACATTTTAAAATTTATCGTCATTTTCTAAAAAATAATTAGATGCAACTAAAAATCCAAAAAAAGTTAGTAATGGCGCACTAGTGGAAGGTGCACCATTGCTATCACAGTGTTTATGGCACACCCCTAGAAGGTGCGCCATTGCTAACCTTCCCCCCACTAAAATATCCAAGACGTTCCTTCTGGCCAGCCGATTGTCCTTCTCCCATCTCGCCCGTAGGAGGTGCGCCATTGATATACCAATTTTCTTATATCGTAACATTTTAAAATTTATCGTCATTTTCTAAAAAATAATTATATGCAACTAAAAATCCGAAAAAAAGTTAGTAATGGCGCACCAGTGGAAGGTGCGCCATTGCTATCATGGTGTTTATGGCGCACCCCTAGAAGGTGTGCCATTGCTAACCTTCCCCCCACTAAAATATCCAAGACGTTCCATCTTGCCAGCCGTTCGTCCTTCTCCCATCTCGCCCCTTGCCTCTCGTCACCACCGCCGATCCCCTTCCACCACCACCGCCGCCCCCACCCACCGGCAACCTTGCTCTCGGGCTCCGCCACCCCCACCCCCACCCACCCTCCCTCGCCTTTGCCGAACCCACCCACCCCCTTCCTCGCCTTCCCAGCCCTCGAAACCCTAGAAACCCGCGGCGCCTCTCCGCTCGAGCTCCACCGTGCGAGGCAACAGGCAAGGCGGCCAGCGGAATCTTCTTCAACACCAGGCCGGTGAGCCGCGGAAGCAGGGTGCGACGGTGCTCGACCCCTCCACCCCCCTCCACCTCTTCTTCCTCGGGTCTCTGCCATCTTCCTCAACTCCGGCCACCTCTGCTGCTACTAAGCTCTGTAGGGCCTCCTTGCGCCTCCCTGGTGAGCTCCGTCTCCTCTCCCCTCTTCTCGACTTGCCGCGCGCGTAGCCATCATGCTCGTCGGGGCCGAACTCACCGTTGTAGACGTGCTCGTCGCCGTCGATGTCAACTGAGCTCATAGGCGTGCTCAGTTGATCATCCATGGAATCAGATCAAGGTTACATCACACATATACATATCATTACTTGAGTATTTATACTTGCAGATTAGGAGATTGAATTTGTAGTAGTAATTCTTGGCCTATTGGTTTTCATTTTTCTGGCTTGGTGGTTCCATTCATGTTGTTATATAGTCCAGTCCACAGGGCAATGTGCCAAGTGGTTTGTGCCTTCCTCACCATGATGAATGCATCATGTGGAGGTTTGGGTCTCCCTTCTTGACCATGATGAATGCATCATGTGCAACTATGTATGTGGCTGTCATATGTGTGTAGAGAGAGCAGAGTCATTTGTAACAAATGAACCATTTCTTAAAGAAAAGATGTCAGATTGATGAGGGGTGAGATGGATCTAGAATTTGTCTCATGTTTATGGATAGTTTAGCTCACCAGAGACTTGTTGCACCTAATAACATGACTAACATGATGGCACTTCCATCTTGGCACAGTTCCCCTATTTTGCATTGCTGCATATGGTTGCTAAACTATGGACCTTTTAATCACCAGGCTTAAGCTTAGGTGTACTGCTTCTATTATTAGCTTGATTTTCCTGGTGAGCCAGCAAGGAATATATACTTGCTGAACCTTGGGTGGTCCTGTGTGACATTATGCCAGAATTATTAGCAGTTTTGGACCACCACCAAGAAGAGGAAGATCTCTGATGCTTGGAATTGGTTCCTAACCATCTCAGAGAAATGACATATTCAAAGATTATGTTTCACTCCTCTGCTTTGACCTCATGGCCAATCCCTCCACTGCTAAACACTCCTTTAATCAGTTCAGACTGCACCAATGACATTTTACTCTCAACTAATGCTAGTATAGTGGTCAAGAAACTAAGTGTTGGCTAGCTGTTTTACACTTAGTTTTTACAATTCATAGCAGTATGTGGTAAATTCTTACTCTAAGCAAGGTAATTAAGTAAACTACTACATGGTCACTACACTAGTACAATGTTGCTCTCTTTAGCTAGCTTAGATAGGGCCAGTTGAGGTAGGCAAGAAAGCAAGCAAACAAGGATGGATTCTCTGACCCATTTGCTTTTCTTTTTGTTCTCTTTAACCACACACATACTCCTCTGCCCATGGTGTTTTTTCAGTCTCCTGTATGTTCTCGTCGTGTTTGTTCTCTGAATCTATGTAGTGGTCCTTGTACATACAATCTTCTTCAGTTCTAGCTTCAGAAGAGAGGGTTAGTAGCTTAAGACTACTATGACTATAAGCATCTAGACAACATGTTGTAGGTTGTTTGTACTGCCTGTGTAGTTTCCATCAATTATGTTGAAGCACTCATTTGTATGACTTATCCTGTTCGTGTGATGCAATGTAAGGATACTGTGTTGTATTTTCAAATGACCTTGATTTCTTTATTTGCGGTGACTTTAGAAATTGAAAATTGACCTTTATGTGGTCAATCTCATTGCAAGGAAACCAATAACAAAGGATGCAATCTTGTTTTGCAAATGTTGTATAAAGCCCTGATATGTCATAGTGATGCTGCTGCTACTGTAGATCTTCTGAACTCTGTAAACTGTGATGTAATCTTTCTGTGGTCAATAACAAAGGATGCAATCTTTCTGTGGTCAATCTCACTGAATTTTGTAAACTTGTGATGCTGCTGCTACTGTAGATCTTCTAAACTTGTGATCTTCTGAAATGGCCCCATTCTCCTGAAATGTTGACTAATTTCCGTTTCGGTTGAGAATGGGGCACTCCTAGGTCAAGAAAATTAGCAAAGGTCATGCCCAATTTTTTGACCTAGAAGGTGCCTGATTCTCAACCGAAACAAAAATTAATCAACATTTATAGTTTGACCTAGAAGATGCCCAATTATACTACAGGTATTCAGTTAACAAACTAGACTGCATTTAAGAAATAACTCTAGTAGCCTTTTTTCCTATTTAGAGCGAACATGGACGACAACGATGAGGCCGGCGGTTCGGGCAAGCAATTCTAGGAGCTGTCCCAGGAGATGGAGGAAGAACCTCACCGCTATGAGGACGCCGCGGAAGAAACCGATCCCGACCACACAACCCCTAGTGGCGTCGGGGATGATAACACTGATGGTGCCACCGAGGATTCCACCACTGGTGATGGCAGCGCACGCACAGATGGCAGCCAACCGAAGAGGCAACGGAAGGACCGGCGCCCGAACGTGCTCGGCACCGTCAAGGAGGAATTTACTGAAGTGTCCTCTAGTGGGCATCCAATGACGCCCAAAGAATTAGTCAGTGGGTACTCGGGACAACTCGGGTGCATTCTCTGGAGCACCGTCTAGATCAACACCGAGAACCCAAGGCATTGTGACCGAGGGAATTTGCGCAACCTCCTCTTCACGAAGCTGCACAAACGATACAAGTTCCCCGGTGACTTCGCAAACACACGCCTCTCAGGGAATAAAGTGAACAGTGCCACCCTCACGAAGATGAGCACGACCCTGGCTACTTGGAGAGTCCCGGTGAAGATAAGGACTCTAAGAGGTGATAGTTATGAGAAGATCAAGGAGACAAATCCTTCGATCAACGAATCTAACTACCGCGAGTTCAAGATCAAGTGCGAGAGCAACGCATCCGTGGAATCAAGTCGGTGGGGGGAAGATATGCGGGGATTGAACTTAGGGGTCCACAAACTCGGTCCCGACGGTTACACAGTGGCGGAACCTATATGGGACAAGGAGGACACGGAGCGTGTCGAGCAAGGCCTACCGCCCCTATTCGATAAATACCGTGACAAGCAGACCATGAGCTATGTCAGGGCCCAGTACAAGCTGGACCCGGTAATAAAGGAGCTTACCACGGATCCGAAGACCAAGGCACTTGAGCTTGTTCTGGTAAGGAATACACCCCCTCCCCCCCCCCCGCATAATTAGCTCCATATGGTTGCATTATAATTAATGAAGCCAAATTTCTAAATGGTTCACGTTCCTTCCGCAGGAAACTGAAAGCAGTAGCGCGGGGTCTGAAGGAAATATGCCCTAGAGGCAATAATAAAGTTATTATTTATTTCCTTATATCATGATAAATGTTTATTATTCATGCTAGAATTGTATTAACCGGAAACATAATACATGTGTGAATACATAGACCAACATAACGTCACTAGTATGCCTCTACTTGACTAGCTCATTAATCAAAGATGGTTATGTTTCCTAACCATAGACATGTGTTGTCATTTGATTAACGGGATCACATCATTATGAGAATGATGTGATTGACTTGACCCATTCCGTTAGCTTAGCACTTGATCGTTTAGTATGTTGCTATTGCTTTCTTCATGACTTATACATGTTCCTGTAACTATGAGATTATGCAACTCCCGTTTACCGGAGGAACACTTTGGGTGCTACCAAACGTCACAACGTAACTGGGTGATTATAAAGGAGTACTACAGGTGTCTCCAAAGGTACATGTTGGGTTGGCGTATTTCGAGATTAGGTTTTGTCACTCCGATTGTCGGAGAGGTATCTCTGGGCCCTCTCGGTAATGCACATCACTATAAGACTTGCAGGCAATGTAACTAATGAGTTACTTACGAAATGATGCATTACGTAACGAGTAAAGAGACTTGCCAGTAACGAGATTGAACTAGGTATTGGATACCGACGATCGAATCTCGGGCAAGTAACATACCGATGACAAAGGGAATAACGTATATTGTTATGCGGTTTGACCGATAAAGATCTTCGTAGAATATGTAGGAGCCAATATGGGCATCCAGGTTCCGCTATTGGTTATTGACCGAGAATAGTTCTAGGTCATGTCTACATAGTCCTCGAACCCGTAGGGTCCGCACGCTTAAGGTTTCGATGACAGTTATATTATGAGTTTATGAGTTTTGATGTACCTAAGGAGTTAGGAGTCCCGGATGAGTTCGGGGACATGACGAGGAGTCTCAAAATGGTCGAGATGTAAAGATCGATATATTGGACGACTATATTCGGAGTTCGGAAAGGTTCCGAGTGATTCGGATATTTTTCGGAGTACCGGAGAGTTACGGGAATTCGCCAGGGAGTATATGGGCCTTATTGGGCCATACGGGAATAGAGGAGAGAGGCCAAAAGGAAGGAGGCCTGCGCCCCCCCCCCCTCTGGTCCGAATTGGACAAGGGGCGCAGCCCCCCTTTCCTTCTTCCTCGCCCCCTCTTTGCCCTTCTCCTACTCCAACAAGGAAGGAGGGAGTCCTACTCCCGGTGGGAGTAGGACTCCCCTTGGCGCGCCCCCTCCTAGGCCGGCCGCACCTCCCCCCTCCCTCCTTTATATACGGGGGCAGGGGGCACCCCATTACACACAAGTTGATCTACGGATCGTTCCTTAACCGTGTGCGGTGCCCCCCTCCACCATATTCCACCTCGGTCATATCGTCGCGAAGCTTAGGCGAAGCCCTGCGCCGGTAGAACATCATCATCGTCACCACGCCGTCGTGCTGACGGAACTCATCCCCGAAGCTTTGCTGGATCGGAGCCCGGGGATCGTCATCGAGCTGAACGTGTGCTGAACTCGGAGGTGCCGTACGTTCGGTGCTTGGATCGGTCGGATCGTGAAGACGTACGACTACATCAACCGCGTTGTGCTAACTCTTCTGCTTACGGTCTACGAGGGTACGTGGACAACACTCTCCCCTCTCGTTGCTATGCCATCACCATGATCTTGCGTGTGCGTAGGAAATTTTTTGAAATTACTACGTTCCCCAACAGTGGCATCCGAGCCTAGTTTTATGCGTTGATGTTATATGCACGAGTAGAACACAAGTGAGTTGTGGGCGATACAAGTCATACTGCTTACCAGCATGTCATACTTTGGTTCGGCGGTATTGTGAGATGAAGCGGCCCGGACCGACATTACGCGTACGCTTACGCGAGACTGGTTTCACTGTTATGAGCACTCATGCTTAAAGGTGGCTGGCGGGTGTCTGTCTCTCTCACTTTAGCTGAATCGAGTGTGCCTACGCCCGGTCCTTGCGAAGGTTAAAACAGCACCAACTTGACGAACTATCGTTGTGGTTTTTATGCGTAGGTAAGAACGGTTCTTGCTAAAGCCCGTAGTAGCCACGTAAAATTTGCAACAACAAAGTAGAGGACGTCTAACTTGTTTTTGCAAGGCATGTTGTGATGTGATATGGTCAAGACGTGATGCTATATTGTATGAGATGATCATGTTTTGTAACCGAAGTTATCGGCAACTGGAAGGAGCCATATGGTTGTCGCTTTATTGTATGAAATGCAAACGCCCTGTAATTGCTTTACTTTATCTCTAAGCGGTAGCGATAGTCGTAGAAGCAATAGATGGCATAACGACAACGATGCTACGATGGAGATCAAGGTGTCGCGCCGGTGATGATGGTGATCATGACGGTGCTTCGAAGATGGAGATCACAAGCACAAGATGATGATGGCCATATCATATCACTTATATTGATTGCATTTGATGTTTATCCTTTATGCATCTTATCTTGCTTTGATTGACGGTAGCATTTTAAGATGATCTCTCACTAATAATCAAGAAGTGTTCTCCTTGAGTATGCACCGTTGCGAAAGTTCTTCGTGCTGAGACACCACGTGATGATCGGGTGTGATAGGCTCTACGTTCAAATACAACGGGTGCAAAACAGTTGCACACGCGGAATACTCAGGTCATACTTGACGAGCCTAGCATATACAGATATGGCCTCGGAACACGGAGACCGAAAGGTCGAGCGTGAATCATATAGTAGATATGATCAACATAGTGATGTTCACCATTGAAACTACTCCATCTCACGTAATGATCGGACATGGTTTAGTTGATTTGGATCACGTGATCACTTAGATGACTAGAGAGATGTCTGTCTAAGTGGGAGTTCTTAAGTAATATGATTAATTGAACTTAAATTTATCATGAACTTAGTCCTGGTAGTATTTTACAAATTATATTGTAGAACAATAGCTCACGTTGTTGCTTTCATATGTTTATTTTGATATGTTCCTGGAGAAAATTGAGTTGAAAAATGTTAGTAGCAATGATGCGGATTGGATCCGTGATCTGAGGTTTATCCTCATTGCTGCACAGAAGAATTATGTCCTTAATGCACCGCTAGGTGACAGACCTATTGCAGGAGCAGATGCAGACGTTATGAACGTTTGGCTAGCTCAATATGAAGACTACTTGATAGTTTAGTGCACCATGCTTAACGGCTTAGAATCGGGACTTCAAAGACGTTTTGAACGTCATGGACCATATGAGATGTTCCAGGAATTGAAGTTAATATTTCAAGCAAATACCCGAGTTGAAGAGATATGAAGTCTCCAACAAGTTCTATAGCTAAAAGATGGAGGAGAATCTCTCAACTAGTGAGCAGGTGCTCAGATTGTCTGGGTACTACAATCGCTTGAATCAAGTGGGAGTTAATCTTCCAGATAAGATAGTGATTGACAGAGTTCTCTAGTCACCATCACCAAGTTACTAGAACTTCGTGATGAACTATAATATGCAAGGGATGACGAAAACGATTCCCGAGCTCTTCGTGATGTTGAAATCGACGAAGGTAGAAATCAAGAAAGAGCATCAAGTGTTGATGATTGACAAGATCACTAGTTTCAAGAAAAGGGCAAAGGAAAAGAAAGGGAACTTCAAGTAGAATGGCAAGCAAGTTGTCACTCCCATGAAGAAGCCCAAAGCTGGACCAAAGCCTGAAACTGAGTGATTATACTGCAAAGGAAATGATCACTAGAAGCGGAAATGCCCTGAATATTTGGTGGATAAGAAGGATGGCAAAGTGAACAAGGGTATATTTGATATACAGGTTATTGATGTGTACCTTACTAGTGTTTATAGTAGCTCATGAGTATTTGATACTTGTTCGGTTGCTAAATATTAGTAACTCGAAACAGGAGTTACAGAATAAACAGAGACTAGTTGAAGGCGAAGTGACGATGAGTGTTGGAAGTGGTTCCAAGATTGATATGATCATCATCGCACACTCCCTATACTTTCGGATTAGTGTTGAACCTAAATAAATGTTATTTGGCATTTGCGTTGAGCATGAATATGATTTGATCATGTTTATTGCAATACGGTTGTTCATTTAAAATTAGAGAATAATTGTTGTTCTGTTTAAATGAATAAAACCTTTGATGGTCATACACCCAATAAAAATAGTTTGTTGGATCTCGATCGTAGTGATACACATATTCATAATATTGATGCCAAAAGATGCAAAGTTGATAATGATAGTGCAACTTATTTGTGGCACTGCCGTTTGGGTCATATCGGTGTAAACCGCATGAAGAAACTCCATAAAGATGGACTTTCGGAATCACTTGGTTATGAATCATTTGATGCTTGCGAACTATGCCTTTTGGGCAAGATGACTAAAACTCCGTTCTCCGGAACAATGGAACGAGCTACTGACTTATTGGAAACAATACGTACCGATGTATGCGGTCCAATGAGTGTTGATGCTCGTGGCAGGTATCGTTATTTTCTGACCTTCACAAGATGATTTGAGCAGATATGAGTATATCTACTTAATGAAGCACAAGTCTGAGACATTTGAAAAGTTCAAAGAATTTCAGAGTGAAGTGAAGAATCATCGTAACAAGAAAATAAAGTTTCTGCGATTTGATCACAGAGACAAATATTTAGTTATGAGTTTGGCCTTCATATAAAACTATGTGGAATAGTTTCACAGCTCACGCCACATGGAACACCACAACGTAATGGTGTGTCCGAACGTCATAACCGCACTTTATTGGATATGGCGCGATCTATGATGTATCTTACCGATTTACCACTATCGTTTTGGGGTTATGTATTAAAGACAGCTGCATTCACTTTAAATAGGGCACCATCTAAATCCGTTGAGATGACACCGTATGAACTATGGTTTAGCAATAAACCTAAGCTGTCGTTTCTTAAAACTTGGAGTTGCGATGCTTATATGAAAAGGGTTTTCAACCTGATAAGCTCGAACCCAAATCGGAGAAGTGCATCTTCATAGAATACCCAAAGGTAACTATTGGGTACACCTTCTATCACAGATCCGAAGGCAAGTTATTCGTTGCTAAGATGGATCCTTTCTAGAGAAGAAGTTTCTCTCGAAAGAAGTGAGTGGGAGGAAAGTAGAACTTGATGAGGTAATTGTACCTTCTCCCTTATTGGAAAGTAGTTCATCACAGAAATCAGTTCCAGTGATTCCTACACCAATTAGTGAGGAAGTTAATGATGATGATCATGAAACTTCAGATCAAGTTACTACCAAACCTCGTAGGTCTTCCAGAGTAGGATCCGCACCAGAGTGGTACGGTAATCATGTTCTGGAAGTCATGTTACTAGACCATGATGAACCTACGAACTATGAAGAAGCGATGGTGAACCCAGATTCCGCAAAATGGCTAGAGGCCATGAAATCTGAGATGGGATCCATGTATGAAAACAAAGTATGGAATTTGGTTGACTTGCCCGATGATCGGCAAGCAATTGGGAATAAATGGATCTTCAAGAGGAAGACGGACGCTGATAGTGTTACTATCTACAAAGCTAGAATTGTCGCAAAAGGTTTTCGACAAGTTCAAGGTGTTGACTACGATGAGAGTTTTTCACTCGTATCTATGCTTAAGTCTGTCTGAATCATGTTAGCAATTGCCGCATTTTATGAAATCTGGCAAATGGATAAACAAAACTACATTCCTTAATGGTTTTCTTAAAGAAGAGTTGTATATGATGCAAGCAGAAGGTTTTGTCAATCCTAAAGGTGCTAACAAATTGTGCAAGCTCCAACGATCCATCTATGGACTGGTGCAAGCATCTCGGAGTTGGAATATATGCTTTGATGAGTTGGTCAAAGCATATGGTTTTATATAGACTTTTGAAGAAGTCTGTATTTACAAGAAAGTGAGTGGGAGCTCTGTAGCATTTCTAATATTATATGTGGATGACATATTGTTAATTGGAAATGATATGGAAATTCTGGATAGCATGAAAGGATACTTGACTAAGAGTTTTTCAAAGCAAGACCTCGGTGAAGCTGCTTACACATTGAGCATCAAGATCTATATAGATAGATCAAGACGCTTGATAAGATTTTTCAATGAGTACATACCTTGATAATTTTTTGAAATAGTTCAAAATGGAACAGTCAAAGAAGGAGTTCCTGCCTGTGTTACAAGGTGTGAAGTTGAGTAAGACTCAAGACCCGACCATTGCAGAAAATAGAAAGAGAATGAAAAGTCATTCCCTATGCCTCAGTCATAGGTTCTATAAAGTACGCTATGCTATGTACCAGACCTATTGTATACCTTGTTCTGGTTTGGCAAGGGAGTACAATAGTGATCTAATAGTAGATCACTGGACAGCGGTCAAGAATATCCTTAGTGAGGACTAAGGAGATGTTTCTCGATTATGGAGGTGATAAAAGAGCTCGTCGTAAAAGTTACATCGGTGCAAACTTTTACACCGATCCAGATGACTCTAAGTCTCAATCTGGATACATATTGAAAGTGGGAGCAATTAGCTAGAGCAGCTCCGTGCAAAGCATTGTAGACATAGAATATTTGCAAAATACATACGATTCTGTAATATGACAGACCCGTTGACTAAACTTCTCTCACGAACAAAACGTGATCATACCTTAGTACTCTTTGGGTCTTAATCACATAGCGATGTGAACTAGATTATTGACTCTAGTAAACCCTATGGGTGTTGATCACATGACGATGTGAACTATGGATATTAATCACATACAGATGTGAATATTGGTGTTTAATCACATAGCGATGTGAACTAGATTATTGACTCTAGTGCAAGTGGGAGACTGAAGGAAATATGCCCTAGAGGCAATAATAAAGTTATTATGTATTTCCTTATATCATGATAAATGTTTATTATTCATGCTAGAATTGTATTAACCGGAAACATAATACATGTGTGAATACATAGACCAACATAACGTCACTAGTATGCCTCTACTTGACTAGCTCATTAATCAAAGATGGTTATGTTTCCTAACCATAGACATGTGTTGTCATTTGATTAACGGGATCACATCATTAGGAGAATGATGTGATTGACTTGACCCATTCCGTTAGCTTAGCACTTGATCGTTTAGTATGTTGCTATTGCTTTCTTCATGACTTATACATGTTCCTGTAACTATGAGATTATGCAACTCCCGTTTACCGGAGGAACACTTTGGGTGCTACCAAACGTCACAACGTAACTGGGTGATTATAAAGGAGTACTAAAGGTGTCTCAAAAGGTACATGTTGGGTTGGCGTATTTCGAGATTAGGTTTTGTCACTCCGATAGTCGGAGAGGTATCTCTGGGCCCTCTCGGTAATGCACATCACTATAAGCCTTGCAAGCAATGTAACTAATCAGTTAGTTACGGAATGATGCATTACGTAACGAGTAAAGAGACTTGCCAGTAACGAGATTGAACTAGGTATTGGATACCAACGATCGAATCTCGGGCAAGTAACATACCGATGACAAAGGAAATAACGTATGTTGTTATGTGGTTTGACCGATAAAGATCTTCGTAGAATATGTAGGAGCCAATATGGACATCTAGGTTCCGCTATTGGTTATTGACCGAGAATAGTTCTAGGTCATGTCTACATAGTTCTCGAACCCGTAGGGTCCGCACGCTTAAGGTTTCGATGACAGTTATATTATGAGTTTATGAGTTTTGATGTACCGAAGGAGTTCGGAGTCCCGGCTGAGATCGGGGACATGACAAGGAGTCTCAAAATGGTCGAGACGTAAAGATCGATATATTGGACGACTATATTCGGAGTTCGGAAAGGTTCCGAGTGATTCGGATATTTTTCGGAGTACCGGAGAGTTACGAGAATTCGCCGGGGAGTATATGGGCCTTATTGGGCCATACGGGAATAGAGGAGAGATGCCAAAAGGAAGGAGGCCTGCGCCCCCCCTCTGGTCCGAATTGGACAAGGGGCGCAGCCCCCCTTTCCTTCTTCCTCTCCCCCTCTTTCCCCTTCTCCTACTCCAACAAGGAAGGAGGGAGTCCTACTCCCGGTGGGAGTAGGACTCCCCTTGGCGCGCCCCCTCCTAGGCCGGCCGCACCTCCCCCTCCCTCCTTTATATACGGGGGCAGGGGGCACCCCATGACACACAAGTTGATCTACGGATCGTTCCTTAACCGTGTGCGGTGCCCCCTCCACCATATTCGACCTCGGTCATATCGTCGCGAAGCTTAGGCGAAGGCCTGCGCCGGTAGAACATCATCATCGTCACCACGCTGTCGTGCTGAAGGAACTCATCCCTGAAGCTTTGCTGGATCGGAGCCCGGGGATCGTCATCGAGCTGAACGTGTGCTGAACTCGGAGGTGCCGTACGTTCGGTGCTTGGATCGGTCGGATCGTGAAGACGTACGACTACATCAACCGCGTTGTGCTAACGCTTCCGCTTACGGTCTACGAGGGTACGTGGACAACACTCTCCCCTCTCGTTGCTATGCCATCACCATGATCTTGCATGTGCGTAGGAATTTTTTTGAAATTACTACGTTCCCCAACAGTGGCATCCGAGCCTAGGTTTTATGCGTTGATATTATATGCATGAGTAGAACACAAGTGAGTTGTGGGCGATACAAGTCATACTGCTTACCAGCATGTCATACTTTGGTTCGGCGGTATTGTGAGATGAAGCGGCCCGGACCGACATTACGCGTACGCTTACGCGAGACTGGTTTCACCGTTACGAGCACTCGTGCTTAAAGGTGGCTGGCGGGTGTCTGTCTCTCTCACTTTAGCTGAATCGAGTGTGGCTACGCCCGGTCCTTGCGAAGGTTAAAACAGCACCAACTTGACAAACTATCGTTGTGGTTTTTATGCGTAGGTAAGAACGGTTCTTGCTAAAGCCCATAGCAGCCACGTAAAATTTGCAACAACAAAGTAGAGGACGTCTAACTTGTTTTTGCAGGGCATGTTGTGATGTGATATGGTCAAGACGTGATGCTATATTGTATGAGATGATCATGTTTTGTAACCGAAGTTATCGGCAACTGGCAGGAGCCATATGGTTGTCGCTTTATTGTATGAAATGCAAACGCCCTGTAATTGCTTTACTTTATCTCTAAGCGGTAGTGATAGTCGTAGAAGCAATAGATGGCGTAACGACAACGATGCTACGATGGAGATCAAGGTGTCACGCCGGTGACGATGGTGATCATGACGGTGCTTCAAAGATGGAGATCACAAGCACAAGATGATGATGGCCATATCATATCACTTATATTGATTGCATGTGATGTTTATCCTTTATGCATCTTATCTTGCTTTGATTGACGGTAGCATTTTAAGATGATCTCTCACTAATAATCAAGAAGTGTTCTCCCTGAGTATGCACCGTTGCGAAAGTTCTTCGTGCTGAGACACCACGTGATGATCGGGTGTGATAGGCTCTACGTTCAAATACAACGGGTGCAAAACAGTTGCACACGCGGAATACTCAGGTCATACTTGACAAGCCTAGCATATACAGATATGGCCTCGGAACACGGAGACCGAAAGGTCGAGCGTGAATCATATAGTAGATATGATCAACATAGTGATGTTCACCATTGAAACTACTCCATCTCACGTGATGATCGGACATGGTTTAGTTGATTTGGATCACGTGATCACTTAGATGACTAGAGAGATGTCTGTCTAAGTGGGAGTTCTTAAGTAATATGATTAATTGGACTTAAATTTATCATGAACTTAGTCCTGGTAGTATTTTGCAAATTATATTGTAGAACAATAGCTCACGTTGTTGCTTTCATATGTTTATTTTGATATGTTCCTAGAGAAAATTGAGTTGAAAAATGTTAGTAGCAATGATGCGGATTGGATCCGTGATCTGAGGTTTATCCTCATTGCTGCACAGAAGAATTATGTCCTTAATGCACCGCTAGGTGACAGACCTATTGCAGGAGCAGATGCAGACGTTATGAACGTTTGGCTAGCTCAATATGAAGACTACTTGATAGTTTAGTGCACCATGCTTAACGGCTTAGAATCGGGACTTCAAAGACGTTTTGAACGTCATGGACCATATGAGATGTTCCAGGAATTGAAGTTAATATTTCAAGCAAATACCCGAGTTGAAGAGATATGAAGTCTCCAACAAGTTCTATAGCTAAAAGATGGAGGAGAAAATCTCAACTAGTGAGCAGGTGCTCAGATTGTCTGGGTACTACAATCGCTTGAATCAAGTGGGAGTTAATCTTCCAGATAAGATAGTGATTGACAGAGTTCTCTAGTCACCATCTCCAAATTACTAGAACTTCGTGATGAACTATAATATGCAAGGGATGACAAAAACGATTCCCGAGCTCTTCGTGATGTTGAAATCGACAAAGGTAGAAATCAAGAAAGAGCATCAAGTGTTGATGATTGACAAGATCACTAGTTTCAAGAAAAGGGCAAAGGAAAAGAAAGGGAACTTCAAGTAGAGTGGCAAGCAAGTTGTCACTCCCATGAAGAAGCCCAAAGCTGGACCAAAGCCTGAAACTGAGTGATTATACTGCAAAGGAAATGACCACTAGAAGCGGAAATGCCCTGAATATTTGGTGGATAAGAAGGATGGCAAAGTGAACAAGGGTATATTTGATATACAAGTTATTGATGTGTACCTTACTAGTGTTTATAGTAGCTCCTGAGTATTTGATACTTGTTCGGTTGCTAAATATTAGTAACTCGAAACAGGAGTTACAGAATAAACAGAGACTAGTTGAAGGGGAAGTGACGATGAGTGTTGGAAGTGGTTCCAAGATTGATATGATCATCATCGCACACTCCCTATACTTTCGGATTAGTGTTGAACCTAAATAAATGTTATTTGGCGTTTGCGTTGAGCATGAATATGATTTGATCATGTTTATTGCAATACGGTTGTTCATTTAAAATCAGAGAATAATTGTTGTTCGGTTTAAATGAATAAAACCTTTGATGGTCATACACCCAATAAAAATAATTTGTTGGATCTCGATCGTAGTGATACACATATTCATAATATTGATGCCAAAAGATGCAAAGTTGATAATGATAGTGCAACTTATTTGTGGCACTGCCGTTTGAGTCATATCGGTGTAAACCGCATGAAGAAACTCCATAAAGATGGACTTTCGGAATCACTTGGTTATGAATCATTTGATGCTTGCGAACTGTGCCTTTTGGGCAAGATGACTAAAACTCCGTTCTCCGGAACAATGGAACGAGCTACTGACTTATTGGAAACAATACATACCGATGTATGTGGTCCAATGAGTGTTGATGCTCGTGGCAGGTATCGTTATTTTCTGACCTTCACAAGATGATTTGAGCAGATATGAGTATGTCTACTTAATGAAGCACAAGTCTGAAACATTTGAAAAGTTCAAAGAATTTCAGAGTGAAGTGAAGAATCATCGTAACAAGAAAATAAAGTTTCTGCGATTTGATCACAGAGACAAATATTTAGTTATGAGTTTGGCCTTCATATAAAACTATGTGGAATAGTTTCACAGCTCACGCCACATGGAACACCACAACGTAATGGTGTGTCCGAACGTCATAACCGCACTTTATTGGATATGGCGCGATCTATGATGTATCTTACCAATTTACCACTATCGTTTTGGGGTTATGTATTAAAGACAGCTGCATTCACTTTAAATAGGGCACCATCTAAATCCATTGAGATGACACCATATGAACTATGGTTTAGCAATAAACCTAAGCTGTCGTTTCTTAAAACTTGGAGTTGCGATGCTTATATGAAAAAGGTTTTCAACCTGATAAGCTCGAACCCAAATCGGGGAAGTGCATCTTCATAGAATACCCAAAGGTAACTATTGGGTACACCTTCTATCACAGATCCGAAGGCAAGTTATTCGTTGCTAAGATGCATCCTTTCTAGAGAAGAAGTTTCTCTCGAAAGAAGTGAGTGGGAGGAAAGTAGAACTTGATGAGGTAATTGTACCTTCTCCCTTATTGGAAAGTAGTTCATCACAGAAATCAGTTCCAGTGATTCCTACACCAATTAGTGAGGAAGTTAATGATGATGATCATGAAACTTCAGATCAAGTTACTACCAAACCTCGTAGGTCTTCCAGATTAGGATCCGCACCAGAGTGGTACGGTAATTATGTTCTGGAAGTCATGTTACTAGACCAAGATGAACCTAAGAACTATGAAGAAGCGATGGTGAGCCCAGATTCCGCAAAATGGCTAGAGGCCATGAAATATGAGATGGGATCCATGTATGAAAACAAAGTATGGACTTTGGTTGACTTGCCCGATGATCGGCAAGCAATTGAGAATAAATGGATCTTCAAGAGGAAGACGGACGCTGATAGTGTTACTATCTACAAAGCTAGAATTGTCGCAAAAGGTTTTCGACAAGTTCAAGGTGTTGACTACGATGAGAGTTTTTCACTCGTATCTATGCTTAAGTCTGTCTGAATCATGTTAGCAATTGCCGCATTTTATGAAATCTGGCAAATGGATAAACAAAACTGCATTCCTTAATGGTTTTCTTAAAGAAGAGTTGTATATGATGCAACCAGAAGGTTTTGTCAATCCTAAAGGTGCTAACAAATTGTGCAAGCTCCAGCGATCCATCTATGGACTGGTGCAAGCATCTCGGAGTTGGAATATATGCTTTGATGAGTTGATCAAAGCATATGGTTTTATACAGACTTTTGAAGAAGTCTGTATTTACAAGAAAGTGAGTGGGAGCTCTGTAGCATTTCTAATATTATATGTGGATGACATATTGTTAATTGGAAATGATATGGAAATTCTGGATAGCATGAAAGGATACTTGAATAAGAGTTTTTCAAAGCAAGACCTCGGTGAAGCTGCTTACACATTGAGCATCAAGATCTATATAGATAGATCAAGACGCTTGATAAGATTTTTCAATGAGTACATACCTTGATAAATTTTTGAAATAGTTCAAAATGGAACAGTCAAAGAAGGAGTTCTTGCCTGTGTTACAAGGTGTGAAGTTGAGTAAGACTCAAGACCCGACCATTGCAGAAAATAGAAAGAGAATGAAAAGTCATTCCCTATGCCTCAGTCATAGGTTCTATAAAGTATGCTATGCTATGTACCAGACCTATTGTATACCTTGTTCTGGTTTGGCAAGGGAGTACAATAGTGATCTAATAGTAGATCACTGGACAGCGGTCAAGAATATCCTTAGTGAGGACTAAGGAGATGTTTCTCGATTATGGAGGTGATAAAAGAGCTCGTCGTAAAAGTTACATCGGTGCAAACTTTTACACCGATCCAGATGACTCTAAGTCTCAATCTGGATACATATTGAAAGTGGGAGCAATTAGCTAGAGTAGCTCCGTGCAAAGCATTGTAGACATAGAATATTTGCAAAATACATACGACTCTGTAATATGACAGACCCGTTGACTAAACTTCTCTCACGAACAAAACGTGATCATACCTTAGTACTCTTTGGGTCTTAATCACATAGCGATGTGAACTAGATTATTGACTCTAGTAAACCCTATGGGTGTTGATCACATGACGATGTGAACTATGGGTATTAATCACATACAGATGTGAATATTGGTGTTTAATCACATAGCGATGTGAACTAGATTATTGACTCTAGTGCAAGTGGGAGACTGAAGGAAATATGCCCTAGAGGCAATAATAAAGTTATTATTTATTTCCTTATATCATGATAAATGTTTATTATTCATGCTAGAATTGTATTAACCGGAAACATAATACATGTGTGAATACATAGACCAACATAACGTCACTAGTATGCCTCTACTTGACTAGCTCATTAATCAAAGATGGTTATGTTTCCTAACCATAGACATGTGTTGTCATTTGATTAACGGGATCACATCATTAGGAGAATGATGTGATTGACTTGACCCATTCCGTTAGCTTAGCACTTGATCGTTTAGTATGTTGCTATTGCTTTCGTCATGACTTATACATGTTCCTGTAACTATGAGATTATGCAACTCCCATTTACCGGAGGAACACTTTTGGTGCTACCAAACGTCACAACGTAACTGGGTGATTATAAAGGAGTACTACAGGTGTCTCCAAAGGTACATGTTGGGTTGGCGTATTTCGAGATTAGGTTTTGTCACTCCGATTGTCGGAGAGGTATCTCTGGGCCCTCTCGGTAATGCACATCACTATAAGCCTTGCAAGCAATGTAACTAATGAGTTAGTTACGGAATGATGCATTACGTAACGAGTAAAGAGACTTGCCAGTAACGAGATTGAACTAGGTATTGGATACCGACGATCGAATCTCGGGCAAGTAACATACCGATGACAAAGGGAATAACATATGTTGTTATGCGGTTCGACCGATAAAGATCTTCGTAGAATATGTAGGAGCCAATATGGGCATCCAGGTTCCGCTATTGGTTATTGACCGAGAATAGTTCTAGGTCATGTCTACATAGTTCTCGAACCCGTAGGGTCCGCACGCTTAAGGTTTCGATGACAGTTATATTATGAGTTTATGAGTTTTGATGTACCGAAGGAGTTCGGAGTCCCGGATGAGATCGGGGACATGACGTGGAGTCTCGAAATGGTCGGGACGTAAAGATCGATATATTGGACGACTATATTCGGAGTTCGGAAAGGTTCCGAGTGATTCGGATATTTTTCGGAGTATCGGAGAGTTACGGGAATTCGCCGGGGAGTATATGGGCCTTATTGGGCCATACGGGAATAGAGGAGAGAGGCCAAAAGGAAGGAGGCCTGCGCCCCCCCTCTGGTCCGAATTGGACAAGGGGCGCAGCCCCCCTTTCCTTCTTCCTCTCCCCCTCTTTCCCCTTCTCCTACTCCAACAAGGAAGGAGGGAGTCCTACTCCCGGTGGGAGTAGGACTCCCCTTGGCGCGCCCCCTCCTAGGCCGGCCGCACCTCCCCCCTCCCTCCTTTATATACGGGGGTGGGGCGGCACCCCATGACACACAAGTTGATTTACGGATCGTTCCTTAACCGTGTGCGGTGCCCCCCTCCATCATATTCCACCTCGGTCATATCGTCGCGAAGCTTAGGCGAAGCCCTGCGCCGGTAGAACATCATCATCGTCACCACGCCGTCGTGCTGACAGAACTCATCCCCGAAGCTTTGCTGGATCGGAGCCCGGGGATCGTCATCGAGCTGAACGTGTGCTGAACTCGGAGGTGCCGTACGTTCGGTGCTTGGATCGGTCGGATCGTGAAGACATACGACTACATCAACCGCGTTGTGCTAACGCTTCCGCTTACGGTCTACGAGGGTACGTGGACAACACTCTCCCCTCTCGTTGCTATGCCATCACCATGATCTTGCGTGTGCATAGGAAATTTTTTGAAATTACTACATTCCCCAACAGGGTCATCTCAGAGCTCCCCTTGGGACACCACTTTAAATAGGGCGTTCAACGTAATGAAACACAAGGATAAGTTCAGTAAGCCGTCGTCAGCTGGTCGTGTGGCCGGCAAAGGCTTGTCCATGAAATGGTCAGAATACTATAATGCTGGGCGAAAGGAGAGAAAGACCAGTTCGGAAAGCCAGGAGCGCAAGGTTCAAGAACTCAAGGTACAAGTGGCGCGGATTTCGGAGATAGTCGAAGAGCAAGTGCGAGACCAACTGGGAGCGACGATCACCGCCATTGTGCCTACCTCGATTGAGGGGATGCAGGTGTGGATTGCGGGCGGCTAACAGGAGCCGCCCCCGATTCCCAGCTTCACGGGCAGCAACTCGCACAACGCGCCGGTGGTGCCATTCGTGTCTCCGCCGGAGGCGGTATTGGTGTCTCCGGCGCCGGCGCCGGCATTGGAGCTTAATGCACCCGGGTGTGGGAAGAATACGCCGACCGGCACCTCAGCAGCAAGCGGCCCTTCCGTCACTTGCACGCCCGACGTTGGCGGTGCCTCGACATTAGCCAAGCTCGATGCCATCACGGTAACTAAGCCTCTCGGCCGATGACTTCATCTCCTTGCCTTTGACTGGGCATCCCTGCCGCCCTACATGTTTTCGCAGGGCGCCGCCAACATTCCATGCACTCTCCTGCACTTCGTGGGCAGCGAGTTGATCGATGTTGCCAAGGCCAGAATCGTTCAACTGGGCAACCGCGTGTTCCACGGTAATCCGATGCCACCCACCATGTATAGGGTTCAACTAGTTCGGGTGCTACGGGGCTGCGACGACTTGTTACCTCTGTTTCGACCCCATGGGGCCGACGAAGATGATGTGATGACCCTCAGCGCCTGCTTAAGCTGGCCCCTGCTTTGGCCGAAGAGCCATATTTATTTTGGGGCGGGGGACACCACCCCACAGACAACACCGCCAGTCGTGTCGGCGCCAAGCCATGGCAAGGCCGCCGCAACGCTACCACCGCCAGCTGATCCGGACATGCATATGGCAAAGGATCCGGACGACAACGATAGTACATTTTCCAACATCGATAAGTACTTCAACGAACATGGGTACGGTGACGAATTCTTGGGGCCTCCTTCTCAAGAACCCAACCCTGCAAAAGACGATCGCGATCTAGCTGGTACTGCAGAGAAACCCAATTGCAATAGGCGTCGTCTGGCGTTCAGTTCTCAGGAGACACCTCCAGATGCCGCCTTCACCGAGCCTCAGATAGTGGAGGTGCAAAATACTATCAGCCCCAACACACTCAAGAAGGCGGTCTCTGAGCCGAAGTTGATCCCTTTAGAGCAGAAGAAGCAGAAGGGACGGAAAAGAAAGAATAACAAGGGTACAAGCCAGCCGGCACCGAGTACGATCCGTGCTCAGGACGGGCCACCTTCACCTAAGGATATCTCGAGGAGGGTGCATGTGGCGGGTAGGCCGATGCTACCGGCTAATCTGCTGAATGCTACAACCGGTGCTATGCGGAGTCTGCATGACAGTGTTCTTTCTTTGGATAAGCGACGTCTTTCCGAGAATGATGTGGCATACCCGGTTTTCGTGGCCAAGGTGCCAGAGGGCAAGGGCTTTGTTGATAGCACCATCGGGGGTATGATCGTCCTGCGGTTTGATGACATCTTTGCTATGTTTAACCTTCATCCGCTGCACTACACCTTCATTCAGCTATTTTTGCTCAGTATGGAGATGTAGATCATTAAAGACAAGACCTCGGACATTGTGATAGTCAACCCCTTCTACATGTGTGCCAAGATCTTGGGCAGCGCTGGGGACCGGCAAGTCACGAGTTCATACCTCGAAGGCGTCATTCTGGTGAACCCAGATAAGGATAACTTCCTCGTGCCTTACTTTCCCGAGTAAGTCATCCCCTCACCGCCCCATAACATATGATTTCTTACATTTCGATCGTTCTTTTTTTCTAACATTCCGTGTTTTGTGCAGTGACACACATTGCACACTCATCCTCTTAAGCCCGAAATATTCCATGGCCATGTATTTCGACTCGGACCGTTAGTCGAAGAAAGACTACACAAATATCAAGAAAGTTCTTGATGATGCTCTCCCTGCCTACGCCAAATCTGAAGGCACCTTCAGGAGGCCAATTTGTAGGTACAGCAAGCACGTGTTCACCCACGTAACGACGTTCCCCTGCGTCAAGCAGCCGCCTGGCGGTCAGAAGGATGCCTACTACGCCCTCCATCACATGTGGGCGATCGTACGGGACCGTAATCACCTTCTACTACCAACTAATCTCAAAGATTGGGCCGCACGCTTGTCGACAATCCAGGACGCGTACATCAGACAAGAATTCTTTTGCATCCAGTCGGAGTTTGCGGAAATCATCCATCAAGATGTCCTTCGTACCTCGGGGCAGTTCTACCTCAGATATCAACCGTCTAATAGTGAAATAGAAACAACGCTACAAATGCAGACTGACAACGACCGCGATTTCATGACCATCACGATAGATGGCGGCTTCATCCACACTCCGGTCCCTGCGTCGAGTCGAAAGTAATGATGATATGTAGTTCTGAAATATCGATTAGCTCATGTTGTAATTAAACTTTAATGAACTTGTATGTCTCTTTAGTTTCGACAGTCATTCAACTTATACGTAATCGATGCTATTTATTAGTAGGAGCATGAACCATGCTATTAATGTGTTGCTTTTCTCTTCCGGTCCTTTTGTTGCATACTTATATATTGCTTATGTATTGTCTGTGAATTGCTACTAAGTTTTGTTTGTCTAGTGCATAGAGATGTCGTCTTATGTCGTGTACAAGCGTAAGGTTCCCGAAGTCTACGACGACCGGGAGGAGTGTCGGACACAGGTTCACCGTTTTAGCGGTAACAGTTACAAAGGGTACACCACTAGGGCGGAGGCGGAAGCTAGATACGCGCCTATCTAGCGGGAGAGAGGAGGGAGCGTTGGAGGAACCGGATGAAGACCAGTTTCATCGCGATGATGCTCATCGTGACCGCAACTCTCTTCTATGTGATGGTAGTTTAGATGATCGATATCGACTTGTAATGTGAAGACAAACTCGCTAATCGCGGTCTCGAGACTTGTAATGTTCTAACTTTGTTCGGTATTTTAAATTCGGAGACTAATATGATGAATTGTATTCGGAGACTAATCTTCTACTGTATTCGATAAATCTGCTGTTTATATGTTGTGCTGTTTATATTTTGTGTTGTAATGTATTTTGTAACCTGTGCAAATATCAGAAAAGAAAAAAAATCCTAATATTCATAGTAGTGGCGCACCATATTGCACTTTAGTGGCGCACTGAAATAAACACACCAGTGGCACATTATCTAAAAGTGCGCCATTAGTAAGCCAGAGCACAAGGTAAATATGCCCCCCTCGGAGGCATAGTAATGGTGCACTGTTGGACATAGTAATGGCACACTATGTGGTGCGCCACTATTATCTGGGATACTAGTGGCGCACCAGAGGTGCGCCATTACTATTTGTTACCAGTGGCGTGTTAATAGTGGCGCACCTGTAGTGCGCTATTAATAGCAAAAACATGTGCGCCACTAACAGTCCATTTTTTTAGTAGTGCAAAAACAACTTTGAAGAGCTTAGTAGCATCATACGCCTATTACTTCCGGCTAATGATGAAGCCATGGATTTCTTCAATACTTTGACAGGCAATGTGACATATAGAAGAATATATATATATAGTTGAGATCAGAAAAAAATTGGATCAACTTGTTCACATCTATAATGGGGCATTCTTATGTCAAAATTCAAACTTTGACATATATGATCAAATGTTGAATATGTCAAAATTGAAACTTTGACATATGATCAAATGTTGCATATGTCAAAATTCAAACTTTGACATATGATCAAATGTTTTTGCATCTGTCAAAATTTAAACTTCGACATATATGATCAGATGTTGAATATGTCAAAATTCAAACTTTGACATATGATCAAATGTTGCATATGTCAAAATTTGAACAAACTTTGACATATAAACATCTAATCATCTTATCAAAATTCATCTAATTAACATTTATATATCTATACATATTGGATCAAAAACTTTTTCTAATCATCAAACTTTTTTCTATATACATCAAAAGTGCATCTAATCAAAATTCTTGCATCTATACATATTGGATCAAAATTGCATCTATACATATTGAATATTGCATCTTATCATCTATACATATCTACAAAAAATTGCATCAAAAATAATTGTGTGTGTGTATGGATGCGTGTGTGTGTGTGCGGGTTGGATGGGTGCGGCCATGGCGGCAGGGGCTCACAGCGGGTGACGACCGGCGAGGCGAGGCGACGGGGGCGGAGACGGGGTCGGCGACGGGCCAGGGTGGCGACAGGGACGGGGACGGGGACGGGGCGGTGACGGGGACGGCGCGCTACGGGGGCGGCGACGGGGGGCGACGGCGATCTCGATCGAAGCAGAGGAGGAGATGAAGAAGAGGAATAAACTGAATTTTATTGAAGTGCGTGCAAACATAGGAGGGACCTTTAGTCTCGGTTGAAGCCACCAACCGGGACTAAAGGACTGTTTTGGCCAGGCCAAGCAGCGGGAAGCGCAGGCCTTTAGTCCCGGTTGGTGGCTCCAACCGGGACTAAAGTGTTGCCTTTAGTCGCGGTTGGAGCCACCAATCGGGACTAAAGGCCTACACTCTCGCAGCCGCGGTGCAATGCAAGTTTAGTCCCACCTCGCCGAGTGAAGGGCAGCCGTACTGGTTTATAAACCCAGCCGCGGCTGCTCCTTCAAGCTCCTCTCCAAAGCAGGCTTCTGTGTGCTATCGTGTGGGCCTACAGGGCCTTGCGGGCCTGCATCCTGGCCCAACTTCAGGTTGGGTTTTCTAGTCGTATGCAGGCCGTTGTGGCCTAGTAGGCGGGCTTTTTGTCATTTTTTTGTTTTCTGTGTTATTTATTTTCTTTTATTTCTGAGTTGTTTTTTGCTTCTATTTAGAGTTTCTTTGTGAATACTTTTTCTTTAGGTAAAAATAATAGTAAACTTTCTGTTAGTGCCAGTAGATTTCAAATTTGAATAGTTTAAATTTGAATTATTTGAAAATTGTGTCAATCACTAGTTTGTGAATAACTTTACTTTAAAAATAGATTTTTCAGTGATTATTTTTCTTATGTTTAATATTAGTGTGTTTTATCATTATATTCAATTTGGTAATACTTAGGTTATTTAAAAAAATGAAATGCCTTTGTAATAGATGAGTTTTCATCCAAAACCCTGATACATCGAAAGAGATTGTCCATTTTGTACATGAAGTGCATCCAGTTTTTGCCGTAACCCTCTCAAATTTTTAGCACATGCTATGTGGGTGAAATGATGATATCATGCCAACTTTGAACCTTTTGAGAGTTCATTTGTAGGGCTTTACAATTTCAGGGTCATTTAGCTCAAAAAAACAGTAAATGAGCTGAAAAATACCAAATGAAGTCGGAAAGGGTTGTAAATTGATGACATGGCTTTGAATGGTGCATACTGAACGGACAAAAAGTCTGGAGTTGAAATAAGTTTAGAAAAATGAAATGCCTTTGTAACATATGAGTTTTCGTCCGAAACCCTGATACTTCGAAAGAGATTGTCCATTTTGTACATGAAGTGCATCTAGTTTTCGCCGTAACCCTCCCAACTTTTTAGCACATGGTGGGTGAAATGATGATACCATGCCAATTTTCAACCTTTTCACAGTTCATTTGTAGTGTTTTTCAATTTCAGGGTCATTTAGCTCAAAAAAAATCAGCAAATGAGCTGAAAATTACCAAATGAAGTCGGAAAGGGTTAAAAATTGATGACGTTTGTCCGAAGCACACAAGTACACGTTTGAAATGCCAAAACGCATAAGCACCCTAACTATTACAAAGATTCCCTACGGTTTGTCCAAAGTGGGACTTTCCAGATATATAAGTCCGGAAACTCACTAGAGAAGGAAGTGATGACAGTAAAGCCGGTCACATCCCAGAGTGGGATCTTTGAGTGTGAATTTTTTTTTCGCGTGTGTCCCTTTGCACCGTAACCATGGACAATCTTCATAATTAACTGGATGCTCGGGTCAACATTCATTGTGGAGGGAGCAATTTCATGAAACTTTAATCTTTTGACATGTCTGTCTTGTCATCCACTCCCACGATGTTTCTTTTTCCTGAAAGAACTATGTGGCGCTTTGGCTCATCGCATGATGTATTCGCTTCCTTATATTTTCTTTTTTCCGGCTTGGTGGACATGTCCTCCACATAGAAAACATGTACCACATCATTGGCTAGGACGAATGGTTCGTCTGCGTACGCAAGATTGTTGAGATCCACTGTTTTCATTCTGTAGTACGGGTCTTCCTTTACGCCGCCTCCTGTCAGATTGACCCATTTGCACTGAAACAAAGGGACCATCAAATCACTTCCATAGTCAAGTTCCCATATCTCCTCTATGTAACCATAATATGAGTCCTTTCCCCTATTTGTTGCTGCATCAAAGTGGACACCACTGTTTTAGTTGGTACTCTTTTTATCATGAGCGATCGTGTAAAATGTATTCCCATTTATCTTGTACCCTTGGAAAGTCATTATACTCAAAGATGGTAACTGGGACAACAAGTATAGGTCATCTTCAACAGCGTCGTCATGCATGGCACATGTCTGCAACCAACCGGCGAAAGTCCTTGTTTGTTCACGTGTAATCCAGTCGTCAGACTGCTCCGGGTATTTGTAGCATAGAATATTCTTGTGTTCCTCCATATACGGAGCCATCAAGGCAGAATTTTGTAGAACTGTGTAGTGTGCTTGAGTGAGAGAATGTACATCCATACATATTATTTGATTCGGTCCTAGCGTGCCATTTCCACCCAGTTTGCCCTTATGCCGTGATTCAGGAACACCAATCGGTTTAAGGTCAGGAATAAAGTCAACACAAAACTCAATGAGCTCCTCATTTTCATGGCCCTTAGAGATGCTTCCTTATGGCCTAGCATGGTTATGAACATATTTCTTTAAGACTCCCATGAACCTCTCAGAGGGGAACATATTGTGTAGAAATACAGGACCCAGAACGGCAATCTCTTCGCATAGGTGAACTAGGACGTGCGTCATGATATTGAAGAAGGATTATGGGAACACCAACTCGAAACTGACAAGACATTGCACCAAATCATTCTCTAACCTTGGTATGATTTCTGGATTGATTACCTTCTAAGGGATTGCATTTAGGAATGAACATAGCTTCACAATGACTAATCAAACGTTTTCTGGTAGAAGCCCCCTCAATACAACCGGAAGCAGATGCATCATAATCACGTGGCAGTCATGAGACTTTAGGTTCTGGAACTTTTTATCTGCCATATTTATTATTCCCTTTATATTTGACGAGAAGCCAGACAGGACCTCCATACTGAGTAGGCATTCAAAACAGATTTTCTTCTCTTCTTTGGTAAGAGCGTAGCTGGCATGATCCTGATGTATCTCGTCTTTTCCGTGCATACGTGGCTGGTCCTCCTATGCCTCCGGTGTATCTTTTGTCTTCCCATACACACCCAAGAAGACAAACAGTGTCACGCAAAGATTCTTCGTCACGTGCATCACGTCGATTGTAGAGCGGACCTCTAGGTCTTTCCAATAGGGTAGGTCCGTCAGCGTCATTTGGAACAAATTGTCCGCCAGTACCCTTTCCTAAGATTACCTTCAAATCCTTGACCATATCATGTACATCATCACCAGTATAGTGGCGAGGCTTCGTCCGGTGATCTGCCTCACCTTTGAAATGCTTGCCTTTCTTTCTTATGGGATGCCTGCTTGGAAGAAATCAACGATGTCCCAGGTACACATTCTTCTTACAATTATCCAAATATATATTGTCGGTGTCATCCAAACAGTGCGTGCATGCGCGGTATCCCTTGTTTGTCTGTCCTGAAAGGTTACTGAGAGCAGGCCAATCATTGATGGTCACAAACAGCAATGCATGTAGGTCAAATTCTTCATGATCGAGCTCATCCAACGCACATACACCTTTTCCATTCCACGGCTGTAAGAGATCTTCAACTAATGGCCTTAGGTACACATCAATGTCATTGTCGGGTTGCTTAGGGCCTTGGATGAGCACTAGCATCATAATGAACATCTGCTTCATGCACAACATAGAGTCACAGGCCAGGTGCTATGATTGCTGCTCTGCTCCCCAAAAGAATTAATTCCATCTGCGCTTAGACCAAACCATACGTTCCTTGCATCACCTGCGAAGTCCACGCAGTACTTTCTCTCAATTTTTCTCCACTGCGACCTGTCAGCGGGTACTCTCAAATTCCCGTCTTTCTTACGGTCTTCTTTGTGCCATCGCATCAACTTGGCATGCTATTTATTTTGGAACAAACATTTCAACTGTGGTATTATAGGAGCATACCTCATCACCTTGGCAGGAATCTTCTTCCTGGGGCGCTCGCCCTTGACATCACCAGGGTCATCGCGGCTGATCTTATAGCGCAATGCACCGCATACAGGCATGGCTTCAAATCCTCATACTCACCGCGGTAGAGGATGCAGTCATTAGGGCATGCATGTACCTCTGCATCTCTAATCCTAGAGGGAAGACAACCTTCTTTTCTTCGTACGTACTCTCGGGCAATTCGTTGTCCTTTGGAAGCATCTTCTTTAACATTATCAGCAATTTTCCAAATCCCTTGTCAGATACACCATTCTCTACCTTCCATTGCAGCAATTCCAGTGTGGTGCCCAGCTTTTTCTTGTCAGCTTCGCAATTTCAGTATAACAATTTCTTGTGGTCCTCTAATATGCGCTGCAACTTCAGCCTCTCCTTCTCACTTTCGCAGTTTCTCTTTGCATCGGCAATGGCCCGACCTAGATCATCAACAGGCTCATCTGATGCCTCTTCTTCAGCTTCTTCCCGCATTGTCGGCTCGGCTTCTTCCACCGTTGTTGTACCATCGTATTCAGGGAACCCAAGGCCAGGATAGCTGTCGTCGTCCCCTTCTTCATTGTCTTCCATCATAACCCCTCTTTCTCCGTGCTTGGTCCAAGCATTATAGTGGGGCATGAAACCGGACTCAAACAGGTGGACGTGAATGGTTTTTGACTTAGAGTAATTTCGATCATTCTTACAGCCAGCACATGGACAAGACATAAAACCATCGGCCCGCTTTTTTGCCTCAGCCGCAAGCAGAAAAGTATGCACGCCATTAACGAACTGGGGAGAGAATTGTTCATCGTACATCCATTGCTGGCTCATCTTCATTACACAATACCGAAAAGATCAAATTAATAAAGTTCATACATAAAGTTCCATACACACTTATTCTCATAAAACAACAATACAAACTCTCTAGCTAAAGCATTTAAATGCAACAACAAATGCGATCAAGATCGCAACTAAGGTAACAATTGATCCAATAGCATAATGATACCAAGCCTCACTATCAATGGCATATTTTCTAATCTTTTTAATCTTCAAGCGCATTTTCTCCATCTTGATCTTGTGATTATCGACGACATCGGCAACATGCAACTCCAATTCCATCTTCTCCTCCTCAATTCTTTTCAATTTTTCTTTCAAATACTTGTTTTCATTTTCAACTAAATTTAACCTCTCGACAATAGGTCGATTGGAATTTCCGGTTCACATACCTCCTAGATAAAAATATCTATGTCAACTTGATGGGCATAACTTTTCATAAACACGAAATGCAACAAATAGTCATAAAAGAGAATATACCACATCTGAATCATAAACCGGACGAGGGACGACGGGGACGGATATCAAAACCATGGCACTATGTATAACAAACAACATACAGGTAAGATAATTATACAAGTAACTATATATCTAAATCACACAAACATGATTTTTTATATAAAAAATATAAGAACAAGAGGCTCACCACAAGGTGGTGCCGGCGACGGGACGGTGCGGGCGATCGACAGTGGTTAGGACGGAGATGGGAAGGCACTAAGTAAACCACACCTACATATGCAAACTAAGAGTTATTTTGAGCTCAAATTGCATATAAATCAAATAAACTACCACATATAATTCCTCCCAAATTACTAAAATCCAAAAATCACTATACTTATAGAGCATTGCAAGAGCTAACCTAGCAATGAGAGGTGAAAGGACAAAGTTGCTCACCTTTGTGATCACTTGGATGGATGGGGTGCCTTCAAAGCTTGACAAATTTTATGAAAAATGGAGGATGAGCTCAAGAGGAGAGGAAGAAAATAGAGAGGAGAGGAAAGAGGGAGAACAGAGAGCTCGGGCTCGACGAAGGGTTTATATAGGATGATCTTTAGTCCTGGTTGGTTATACAAACCGGGACTAAAGGTGCATCTCTAGTCCCGATTCATGCCATGAACCAGGACTAAAGGTGTTGGTGGGGCCGCAGCCTGACACCAGCCTGCACAACCTCTTTAGTCCCGATTCGTGGCACGAACTGGGACTAGAGGTTCCCCACGAACCGGTACTAATGAGCACCGCCCGTCTAGCCGTTGGAACCGGCACTAACGGTCACATTAGTGTCGGTTCAGCTACAAACCGGGACTAATGAGCTGAACATTAGGCCCTTTTTCTACTAGTGTTTCTTGATCTGAGTGTATGCTCATGTGGTAGTTAATTATTTGGTTCCATGACGAGGAATATGGAGATCAAGCTGCACACTATCAAGAGGCCTTCTCCAGAGGTGTTCTACAAGTTATGAGAATAGATCCTCTTCATTCCCTGTACCTTGCAGCATCTCCATCTAAAGCCGGAGTTGTGCACCTACCTACCTGTTGGGGTAATAAATTCCAATTATGAAACTAAGCATTAATTTATATTTTACACATGGTGTTGGCAGTGTGTCATTAGTGCTTATGTTATTTGTTGGGTAGATGTTCAGTACTGCCTCTGTATTTTGGTTCTGCAAGCCTTTAGACCTCTTATCTTTGCTATATGACTAGATTCAAGGAGAATTTTCTGAAAAATATTAGATAGAGTGGGTGTATATCTGATACACAGGATGATGCTGACAGTTTCCAAACACCAGTAGGTTATTAGCAATCCTTTGTCTAGGGTACAAATTTCGCCACTGGCAAGTCTGACATTTTTTTTCCTTTTCCTTCCAACTGATGTCTGTTGTAGTAAAAGATACTACACATTATGGATTTGTGTGGAAGTGAGTTGTTGCTTTTCTCCCTGTTGTTTACCTCAACAAGGGTGAGGCTGGGGAAAACACATGCCTTTCTCTGTATTTTAGTTAATGTGTTAACTGTTTTATTTGCAACTTAGATTGTCTGATGCAGTTCGTCTCTGTACAATTAATAAGATCTTCCTCGTCTTCCTTCCCCTCTCCCTTCTCCACCTCTTAATTTCCAAGTGATGTCTGTGTGGTGTTACTGTTGGGTAAACCTAGAAACTTTGCTGGAACCTAAAAATTACGCAAACCGTTCTTCCAAGAACAACAACTTTGTTGTTGACTGGATGCACTGCACCTTATTTATATGTGAGATCTGTAAATTGAGGTGTCTTGCCGTGGTGTTCTACTTGTTTACACAGTCTCTAGCTCGCTAGGCTGGGACTTGAACCACCATGCAATCTGAAGGAAGACTAGCAGTTGGAAGTTGTGCTAATTAATTTATATGTACTAACTTATATTTATGTGTTTTTAGAGTGGACCGTCTGATGTAATAGTTCAGACTGTTATCCTCCTAAAAAGAGATAAACTGTCGGATTGTTTTGCTATATAGTGTTGATGTCTCCTTAAAACAACCAAGGCTTCTTTTTCATTGGATAAAGAACTGTGATTCTGTAGATTATATTTATCATTATATCTTTCTGAACAGAATGAATGTCATCTTCTATTTTCTTTCATTCAACACTGTAAATTTCCATCTTCTATGAGGAATCCATAACGTCATGCTAACAACTCTTAGTCTGCTATTAGTAGAAGCCAAATGTGTGTAAACGTGTGAAAATGGTTGCATAGGACGTGATGAGGTGCTCGAGCAATACAAGTGCGCACAGATACGCCCCAAGAGGCATGCCATGGGCATGCCCCAGCCACTAGTATGCATCATATATGTCTATATCCTTAGACCTTAGATCAGGCTCATACTCATCATATTAAACTGGTCTGCTTAGATGTCGCTAAATATTACTAGGAAATCGTAAAGATGGTTTTCGGGCTTAGCAGAAAGCATGCTGTGAGTCATGAATTTATCAAGATGAGAATTGCTCCTCCTCCTCCGGTAATGCAGAGCTCAAGTGATTGGTTTTTGGAATTGTGTGGCCATACTTATGATTGAAGAGTTAATCATATTTCAGGGATTTTGGTGCACGTACCTCGAGTTGGAATCAAGGATGACTCCCTCAGCTCGACCCTGTCGTGGGGCAAAAGGCTTCATTCAATAGTTGCTAAAAGGTTTTTGAATGCGATATTTATACATATATACGGGAAATGGTATGACCTATTAGGGTGAGCTATCGATTATTGACAAAAAGGTGTTTTTTGTGCATTACCCCATATATGTGAGGCTCTAGGGTCACACACTCTTAAATGAGTGGGCATTATTGTAGACATAAAAGACTGAACAACCGAGAGGAAATTTAGCCGCAAAGAGCTCGGAACTTCCCTAGCTAATTTGGTTGGATACCAATAGCGGGGGAACAACCGCAAAACCCTTGAGGGCAGCAGAGTCCCTATATAAAGGAGGGCAAGGGAGAGCGGAGGCACAACCCAAGGTTGCCCCAAAACAGCCAGCCTTGAGTTTTTTTGGGGTGGGGGCGAGGAGGGAATAAGCCTTTGGGCTCTTAATAGAAAGCACTATCAAAATAATATCAATATACTCATATTCAAAATATCAATAAACACTAAAATGCGTCCAAGAAAATATATGTATCCAATAGTATATACATATCACCGCAAAATTTTCTTTCAACACTAACGAGGCTATGATGGGGTCAATGTCAATCTCGTCCAACACTAACGAGACTCACTCAAGGATCCTCTCCAGAAATTTGGGGGCCCGGGGCAAAATGTAAACTAGAACCCTAGGTTTCAGAAAATCATAAACTGAAAAACAAATATAAGTAAAGAATGCTCTCAGTCACTTAGTTATATACATTCAAATATGTGCTATATTCAGAAATATCCCAAATATTAACTCTAAAAGGATAAAGGTGGTACTAGACTCATGCTCAATCTAAGAAAAATGTATTCCTGTTTTACAAGAAAAAAACCATGATTCAAACACTGAGTTCTAAGCTTATCATTTCAATATAAGAAAACAGAGGACCGTACCTTGAAATTTGAATGAACAGCCATGTTCAAAATCTTAGATGCATAAGCAACTATCTCAGAAAATAATTCTACCTAAAATGATAACGCCCACATGTGTGGTACGAAGCAACACGCCCACACGCACTCCGGTCGATCCATTTACATGAATTTTGAAGTAGTTGCTATCTGGGTGGAGAGCCACGTAAGCACCCAGCGTCGTGTAGGTGAACCGCTTTTCGCCCACACAGACACCATCCAGTCCATTAGCGCAAGGCTGCTCGCAATGCCGTGTGGGTGAACCGCTCCTCGCCCACATGGACACCATCTTAGTCCATTAGCGCACGGTTACTCACATCGCTTTGTGGGTAAACTGCTCTTCGCCCACAAGATGCTCGAACACGTTGATAGATGGCAACTACAATTGTGCATATGTGGTAACTAGTTAATCACACACGGCAACAATGGTTGACCATACATGGCAACTATGGTTTGACCACATGTGGCAACTAGTAAATCACACATGGCAACTATGGTTTGATCACACGTGGCAACTACCGTTAATTGGACATGGCAACTATAGTTAACTGGAACGAAACCCAAAAAAATATAACTTGTCATTCAAAATAGAGAAGTTGGCATGCTTTACAACTAAAGTTGTCATCCCATGGTAACTAAAGTTACCATCAAAAAATGTCAGGGCGGAATTTCTTCACGCCACACGTGTGGGGTGGGGTGAGTAGTTGCTGTTGGTTCGGCGTGTGGCACAAAGTAGCTATTACCGGACGTGTGGATTGTTCTAATGTTCGCCCACACAAGGTCGTGTGGGTTACCTGCTGGGTATGCCACACAGGATCGTGTGGTCGGGTGTCCATTGTGCCACACGTGTGACAGTTATCGGCCTTATCGGGAACTTATCGGTCGACCGATGATAAGGGGTAAATCAGCCTGTTTATTGACATATCGGCCGATTTATCGCTGTATCGGTTGATTTATCGGCCGATTTATCTTATCGGTTGGACACAGGTAAGCGATAAATCGGCTGATTTATCAGAATATCGGAAGATATCTTGAACAGTAATCAATCCAAGTGAAGTCTGAACCTCTAGCTGCAAAGCATTAATCTATTTGAAGTAAAATGGCTAATACTATAGTTTATTAATTATCAACGTGATCATTTTCTGCACAAAAGATCACAAAACAAAGAACATATGTATGATAGTGTTACGGTGAGTGTGGACCTTAGTTTTTGAAGATCAGAAGATGTAGAACGGTTTCCATTTTCTGTACTAAAATTCAGAAATATGCAATTTGAACTGTCAAGCATCCCGGCCTGTAGCAGACATATCTTCGGCATTCACGTGGATTAGGGCTTGGGGACTAGCAGCTAGAACTGCTACATCCATCTCGCGAGGAGACAATAGAGGACCGGAGGATGGCGAAGACGGCGGGGAGAGTTATAGGATTGGCCGATAGTTTGTTAACTATGCATCTTGTATCCCCCCCCCCTCTCTCTCTCTCTCTCTCTCTCTCTCATGTATTCTCTATTAATTTCCCCATTGTGGATGAATACAAGTGCGATACATTGCTATCTCTAATCCATTTCTATGTATGGTATCAGACTGATCCTCCATCGCTTCCGACATGGCCTCTTCGGCCGCCGCTGCCGCCTATTCTTCGGCGGCCTCCTCTGCCCCTTCTCCCCCCATGGTGTCATCTCCTCTCCCTGCCTTCTCTCTTCCACAGACACCTTTCCCTGCCTCCTCTCTCCAAGAGCTGCCCGTGGTCACTAGGACTGGACGTACGAGCGAGCTTTCCGGCTCGGCCCGAAACTCGCTACAGCTCGGCCCATTACAGCTCGGCTCGACAGGTTAAATGAGCGGGCCCAATTCTGAAAACATGCCCGATTCGCGAGCGAGCCGAGCCGAGTTTTGGCCGGTCCAGCTCGGTGACTCGTTTGCGGCCCAGCCCAATCCATCGTCAATCTCCATCGCTCGCAGCCTCGCACTCCCTCGTTAGGGCACAAGAGACGCAGAGACAGCGCCGCCTCGCCGCTTTCTCTGCTCTGCCTCCCCCTCGCCCCTTTCTCTCCCCTGTGCCGCAAAGCTGGATCGGCGGCGACGAGGGACGCCCCGTTTCCTCACCACTCCGACAGCAACGGGCTCGACGGCAACGGGCGGCGCCACCTCTCCTCACCACAGCAGACGCAGACGGACGCGCCTCCCCTGGTTTCTCGCCGAACGTGACGAGCACGAGCAGGTACCTCCTTCCTTTCCTATCTATAGCCGCAGCTCTCTGAACTAGTACATGTGTGATGGATCAATGGATGGATGGATCGATGGATGTGCTCATGTAGCTGTTCCTTCCCAAACCCTAGCCGTGTCTAAACTAGCATGCATGACGCATCTGATTTATTGATGGATGCATGGATGGATCGATGGATGTAGTCATGTAGATGTAGGGCTAGATGGATGGATCATGGATGGATGTATTATAGTCTGTAGGGCTAGATGTAGCAGATCCGGATGGATGGATCATGGATGGATGGAGTTGTAGGGTAGATTGGATGGATAGATCAAAATTTTCATTGATTCCATGTGTAATTAGTTTTCTGCTGTTGATGATCTACTTGATGTAGCATAGCAGCTTGAAAAAAAATCTACTTGCTTGGAAAATTACATTGACTCCATATGTAATTAGTTTACTGTTGTTGATGATTGACTGTTTGTTGTTTGCTGATGTGTGCAGACGCCTATCGTCGCAACAATGGATAAGGAAAAGGGGAAGGCGAATGGGAAGGAGAAGGAGAAAGAGAGGACCTTGGACTCCATTATGAAGAGCAAGGTGCCGGTCTCGGGGATGCAGAAGGGGAATGGGAAGGGCAATGCAGCAGCTACTACGCGGCTGCCAAGGAAGCTCGCAAATGATTGCAGCAATGCCCCAATCGCTGAGTTGTTGTATAGGGTAAAAAAGAAACCTCCGCCTCGACGTCTCCCTGACCCCGCCGGCGCTGGTGTGTGTGCTGCAATCACCGCTGCCTCCGGCTCCGCAAACTACTATGAGAAGGAGGCTACATCTTCCCAGGTATGTATGTGCCAAATATATATTTGTGCAAGCTCATGTATGTGCTGTTTTTGCTTTTTGAAAGTCAAATTTATGTGTGCCCATGCTCATATGTGCTGTTTTTGGTACCCAAATGTCAAATATATGTGTGTCCAAGCTCATGTGTGTGTTGTTTTTGTGTGCTAGGCAATGGAGCATGATAAGCAAGCAGAGGAGGATCATGAAGAGGTGGAAGAGGACGAGGAGGAGGACGGGGAAGAGCAAGATACTTTGTTTGAGGTGCCGCCCGGGGCTGGTGACAAATCAGATTCAGATGGGTTTGTGGATAGTGAAGAAGAAGCCTTCGAAGGTGATGACATGTCCGAGGATGGTCTAGGCCTTGGTCCTACGCCTCAAGAGCAAGAAACCGTACTTCTTAGTTCGAGTGAGGATGAAGCAAGAAAAGCGCAACGAAAGAGTGCCAAGAAGCGAAGAGGTCAAGCTCCTTCGAGGTTGAGGTCGGCTGTTTGGACCTTCTTTCATAAGGTAGAGGTGCCATCGAAAGAAGGTTTGATGGAGTTGAAGGCACAATGTAATTATTGTGACAATCAATATGCATATGTCCAAGGTGGAAGCACCTCATCCATGGGAAGACATATGGACACATGTAAGAATTATAAGGACAAGGTTAATAGGGATCTCATCCAAGCTACTCTGTTTTTTAGAAAAACCAATGCAACAACAAGTGGTCCAGCTATCCAATGCATTGAGTATGATAAGGACCTCATCAAGGAGGTCATGGCAAAGATGATTTGCGTCCATGAGTACTCATTTAGAATGGTTGAACATAAATGGTTCAACATTCTCATGAAGTGCTTGAATCCAAACTATCAACCTATTGGAAGGAAGGCAATAAGAGCTGAATGCATGAGGGTTTTCAAGAAAGAAAGGGAGTTGCTTCAAGTTGCCCTAAAGGATGTGGACTTCATTAGTCTGACAACCGACTTGTGGACTAGCAACCAGACCATATCATATATGTGTGTGGTTGCACACTTTATAGATAAGGATTGGAAGATGCAAACACGTGTTCTTTCTTTCATAGATTTGGATCCTCCTCACTCCGGGCATGTGATTTCAGATGCTATCTATGAGTGTGTGACTGAATGGAAGATAGAGAAGAAAATTATATCCATCACACTAGACAATGCTTCAAACAATGATGTTGCGGTCAGAGGTTTGAAGGCAAAGTTTGCTGTTCGGAGAGGTATATACTTGCTGTTTTTGTTGTACATATGTTCATATACTTGCTGTTTTGGTTGAATATATGGTCATATTCTTGCTGTTTTTGTAGTACATATGCTTTGTTTGTCCATCACACTAGACAATGCTTCAAATATATGGTTATATGCTTGCTGTTTTTGTTCTACATATGTTCATATACTTGCTATTTTGGTTCAATATATGGTCATATTCTTGCTGTTTTTGTAGTACATATGCTTTGTTTGTCCAAATAATGATATTTTGGTTTAACATGCTCATATGTGTGCTGTTTTGGTTGAATATATTGTCATATGCTTGCTATTTTTTGTAGGTACGGGCTTTGAAGCCAAATATTTCCATGTCCGTTGTTGTGCACACATTATCAACTTGGTGGTGCAAGATGGGACAACCATCATGGCCCCTTTGATAGAGAATTTGAGAGAGACGGTTAAGTATTTCAAGAAGTCACCGAGTCGCCTCCACAAGTTTGTTGAGACTTGCAAAATATTGGGTGTTGAGGTTGGCAACCATTTGCATCTTGATTGTG